>NW_008236184.1:2428195-2436433 GCF_000691975.1 Corvus brachyrhynchos
TTTCCCTGATATTATGTAATATTATCTTAAAATATGGGATTTGTGTATCAGAGTTCCTCTACATATTGGGAAGGAAAATCTGAGATGGAAACTCTGCAGAGAATATATGGAATATCCTTTCCTGATAACAAAATGATGAAGGAATGGGAAAAAGTCCAGGAAGAAGCCAAAAACCGGGATCATAGGAAAATTGGAAAGGTACACTATTCCACTGTCTACTCTCTTTTATACTTCTATTATAGAATTCGTTCTCTTTCCTTGTATTTTAGTTTTGATTTTTTGTTGTTGTTTTTTGACAGTTTGAAAGGGAGTCAGTTCTAAGTGCTTCTTGATGTCGCTTACATTTTAAAATTTTAATTCTACAAACTGAACTTGTCACTTGCATATGAATATTAAACTAATGTTGGGAAAAAGCTAATGGCTTTAGTCCCTTGGTTTAGGGAAATAAATCTTAAACCTATTAATGTAAAGTCTTTGCAGATCCTACCTAAACCACTCTATTCTTCATAGAAGAGAATTTATTAGGAAATTGTGTAAATAACATGGTTTGGTCATTCTTTATAATAGGTGTAAATTTGGGGACATTTGTATTTACATAGTCAAAGAATCAAATGGAATTCAGTGTTCTTACAAACTTTTAAGAGTAAGAACTGCAGATAAATTAACTGGTGTTGCTGAGAACTTGTAGACCAGAGATCATCTTGTTGCTGCAATATTCCATCTTTGCAAACAGTGTCTCAATGTGTGTGAAGTAGGTACATTCTGCGATTCTTTCTGAATTGTTGTTAGAGCATTCTGGTTTTAATTTACCTAGGAGCAAGAACTCTTCTTCTTTCATGATTTGAGTCCTGGAAGCTGCTTTTTCCTCCCTAGAGGTGCCTTTCTTTATAACACACTCATGGATTTCATAAGGGTGAGTATATACTGATGTAACTCCTAGCAACGTGAATATCATTTGTTGATCTTAAATGATAGCACTGACCTATCCACAGAAAGAGAAATGTCTATGTATGTAAACTTATATAAGATTTTCACAATGATTTTACAAATCTAACCTTTTTGAAAATAAGGCAGAAGCTGTGTTTTTCCAATTGTGCAAAATCTACACTTGCAGTAGTCCTTTAGTCTCCCTGTAAGTTGCCATCATAATACCACCATTAAAAAGAATCAAGCTTTTGCTTGTCAAAAGCTCTATCACCTTTTAAATGTTGCATTTGTTCTATAGGGTGAATATCGCAGGCGTAATTTTACTGAAGTTGTATCTCCAAACGTCTTCAACAGTAAACTCTGGGAAGCTTCAGGACATTGGCAGCACTACAGTGAAAATATGTTCTCTTTTGAGATTGAGAAGGAAGCTTTTGCCCTTAAACCCATGAATTGTCCAGGACATTGGTTAGTACTCTCAATTGGAAAACTTACTATTTTACTTCATTTATCCTTTGTGGGGCTGAGGAGAAATAAAAGGAGTATTAATACATGCTATCATGTATGTTTATGATAGACTGCTAAGCCAGTGTGTCCAGAGAACTTCTCTGACAGTGTCCCAAAGCAGACCTTTGCAGTAAGTCTGCACTGAGCTAGGTTTGTGCATGCTAATATTAGTCTGTACCGCTAGTAAATACCAATTCTGTTGGATGGAGGTGGGCATCAGAGGTGGTGTTCCAAGAAGGTAGAGATGAACCAGTTCTGATTTACTCCTGCAGTGTTTTTTCCCAGATGGTCTTTAGCAGTACATTGAGTGGCGTGCTTTTTCTGTTTGCCTGTCTTTCAGGATGTAGACAACCTGAATGAGTAAATACTTAAAAATGTGATTACTGTCTATATTGAGCTTTGTTTATTTCTGTGTTGTCTTAAATCTTCTGTAAGAAGGATAAAAGGAAGGTTCTTCCATGTTCCTTTTAGCTTGATGTTTGCCCATCGTCCCCGATCCTGGAGGGAATTGCCTCTGAGACTTGCAGATTTTGGAGTTCTTCACCGAAATGAACTCTCGGGCACTTTGAGTGGCTTGACTCGTGTAAGGCGTTTCCAACAAGATGATGCTCACATCTTTTGCACAATGGAACAGGTAAAAAGAAGCACCTCCTACATCCCCACCAGTCAACCAAAAAAAGACCCAAAAAACCCTTCCCTCTCCCAGTGCAAACTAGCAGTAAACAAGAAAAAAATCCCTGAAGTATTTCAACTCTTGCTTCTTCCATTGTGTAGCATAATGCTGCTTTTGATGGGGTTTTTTTCCTACGTTATTCCTTTTATTTAGGAAGATGCATTGGGTAATTAGATCCCAGAAAGTAAGATTTGTTGCATCTTCCATCTCCCTCTGCAAAGAAAAAAGCAGTTGATCCCATTGTTTTCTATAGTAATGCTGAATAAAAACTTTATTTTGTCAGTAATGCCATAGATTTTAGTGGAGCTACATGTATAAGTTGATGCACTTTTGTTCAGGATACAACTTGGCTCCAGAACCTCATGCTTAACAAAAATACTACTTTTCTTGCCATGCTTTCAAGCCGCAACACCTCAGATCTCTTTTTGCCCAGTACCTGGATTTGAGTTTGTAGGATTTTCAAGTGGTTTTTAATTCTTTCTTATTTTGTTTAATGGACTCTTATATTCTGGTTATGAGGAATTCAGTAGATTCAATTACAGTTTTATGTAAGTAAATTTTAACATATTTTAATATGTTTTATGTTTAAGATTGAAGAAGAAATTAAGGGCTGTCTTGATTTCTTGAAGTCAGTGTATGCTGTCTTTGGCTTTACCTTTCAACTACATCTTTCTACAAGACCTGAAAATTATCTTGGAGATTTAGAGATCTGGGATCATGCAGAAAAGGTAATTAATTTAAAAGCAAACAAAAAACCTCTTAATATTTGTATTTGCAGAGGTAGATATTTAACTACGTTCTCCCATGCTGCATGATGAAATTGCTTAAATCAGATGCTAAATATTGCCCTTAGTGGAAATTCTTGTAGGAAAACATCACATTAAAGCTGAAGTTCTATAGAAAATCAGAACTTCCAGATTCTTACTTAGCCCCTTATCTTGAACTAGTTAGATTTCTATTTTTCTTTTTTTCTGATTAATCACAGTAGTTATACAAGGAACTACTATTTCCAGATTATGTATCATAAATGAACAAATCCTTGAACAATAGGGGTTGTACTGCCCTTTGACTCCCTTTGAATTTCAAAGGCAAATGCTTTGATTTCCAGTAATGAAAGGCCCTTCTATACCTTTTTAAATTACTCTTTCATTTATTATGGTTAGCAACTTCAAAACAGCTTGAATAGCTTTGGAGAGCAATGGAATTTGAATCCAGGAGATGGAGCATTTTATGGTCCTAAGGTCAGTGACTCAGCATTTCAATATAACTTTGGGAGGGACAGAAATGCAGGTGTACTGCAGGCAAACTATATTTAGTAACTGTATTATTTTGCTTCACAGATTGATATTAAAATCAAAGATGCCATTGGTAGGTACCATCAATGTGCTACCATCCAACTTGACTTCCAGCTACCCATTCGGTTTAATCTGACTTATGTTGGGTGAGTGGTTAAGCTAAGTATCTTCCTTTTAAAAATGAAATTAGGCAATAGCTTTCATTATCTGTAATTCCCATTATGTACTAATGCTGTATTGCTCACTTAACAAATGGTTAGCTTGTAAATCAGTCGGCTGGTAGGGAGGGCAAACACCCCCAGTGAGTAGAGGACCGAGTCATGAATTTGAAGATACTTACTCAATGTAATAGCTGACTTTAATTGCAAATGCAGGAAAATCTCGTTATCTGTCTTGTCTGCCAGTTTTGAATATTGTTATGCTATTTGTCTATTTTTGCAATTTTGTTATGCTAAAAACCCCTCAGCTGAGTCAGTTTTCGTTTTCAGCCTAGTCATTGTGTCTCCTTGGATGACATGGCACACAAGTTCAAACATGCCCTAAGGAGCAAGTATGTTTGTACTAAGTGGTTCTTTATTTTTATCAGGTTAGATTAGTTAACTTTGAACATAAACCAAATGCAAACAGCTTTTAGTGAAAATCTGACTTTGGTTTCCAGCTACGGAGAGGGAGTTTTATCGACTGAGCAAATGAATCTTAGTGCCATGTTGACCTGAATACTCATTTTCTGGGTTGTATTTCTTGCTGTGTTTAATTTTTGCATATTATGAAGATGGGCAAGATAGAATAAGAATATTTGTAATTTTTTCATCCTTCTGTATATTCTACAGTAGATGTCATAGCTTTTTTGGTAGGTGATAATACTCTTATGAACTGGCTCTTTTTTTAAAAAGCCAGTTTTTTAAATTACAGGATCGTGATTTAAGCTAAGTAATGAACAGTAAGGGCAGGTAATATCCTGTTCAACAAAATAAAAGCAAGTTGTAATGGAAAGAGAGTACAAGGAAAAACATAAAATATTAAAACGCACAAAAATAGTGCTGAGTCAAGTGTCTTCTCAAATTTAAGAGTGTCTCTGTCACTACCTATAGGCATTATTTTAAATCACTGTGGTTATGCAGAATTCCTTTAAAAGCCCAGCTAACTTATAGTACGTTTTTAATAAAAACAGTATATTTCTCATAAGTATAACTAAATGTCGTCTTTCTGTTAAAAGTAGAATCAAAAATATTAGTAGAATTTACATGTATGTGAGCTAAGATAATTTTATTAAAAAAAAAAAACTTGATTTTTTTTTCAGTAAGGATGGTGATGATAAGAAAAGGCCAGTGATTATTCACAGAGCTATTTTGGGATCTGTGGAGAGAATGATAGCTATTCTAGCAGAAAATTATGGAGGAAAATGGTATGTGGCACAAATGGAATTCTAAGAAGTCTTTAACAATGTAGAAAGTGCATATCCTTCCTATTGTCCCATATCTTATAATGCAAAAATAATATCCCTAGAAGTTTCCCAAAATTAGTTGGTAAGATCACAAGAATAGTCCAATTTTCTGGTCTGAGTTGTATGATATCCATTTATTTATAGTTTATTATTAGAAATTCAATTTCATGAGACTGTAGAAAAAGAGCAAAATAATGCAGAAATAGGAATTGTAATTGAATGTGTAAGTTCTGCATTATTCTTGTTCCTTTTTTCTTAAAAATCATGCTTTTGTACCAGGAGGATGTCAGATGTATGTAAAGCAGTTATTTGAGTTGTTATATACACAGACATGCATTAGTCCTAATACATGAAATATTTTTTGTATTTCTAAGATTGTTTTATCTTGAGTAAGATCTGAAGATATTTCTTCATGAATGTATTTAAATTATTAAGGAAAGGTTACTTCTTATTTTCAGTCACGTATCTTACTGTCCACCTTTCACTGTAAAGTTATAAATAAAAGTGAAAATTACACAGAAAAAACTGTGTTTAAAGTTGTGAAGTCAGCTGGCAAGAGAACAGAAGGTCCAACTCCCCCATGTGTCATTTTACTGAAATCAATCTATTTACTATTTTATGTGAGCTTGAAAAGAGGGAGATAACACACTATCTGACATCCTTAGCTAACGTAAATAAGTCTGTAAAGTACAGAAATTATTATTGTGAAACATGACTGTGGCTGTGACTGGAAATGTAAAATGCACCTTTATTTCCTATTTCTCCTGTGCTGGCCAGGCCATTCTGGCTGTCTCCACGGCAGGTCATGGTTGTGCCTGTGGGCCCCACCTCAGAACAATACGCCCAGCAGGTGAGAGGAGGGCCTGCCTCCTTATGGCAGCAGGCAAATTTCATAGATCCTTAAGTACTTGTCCTGGAACAGGGAATTAATGCTTAATAATTCTGGAGACATGTTTGAGGGGAGAGGTAAATTTTTCAATACAAAATTTTCAGTCTAAAATTTGTATATGTCTGTATACATATACAAACTTCAAGTATTTTGGCTTCTTTAATTATGTGAATACTTCTGTAATTATTAAAGGAAAAAGTATCCTGGATGACAAACCTTAGATAACTAATGCTTCATTACAGTACTCCCAGCTTTAAGTAGGCAGAGCCAGTTTCTTCCATTTCCCACCACGTATATTCTTGACCACTTCACTTTTGAACCGTGTTTGGTTTTACCCTTCTCCCTTGCTTTCCTTTTAATGCAAGATTGTGTTTGTTCCTTCTCTTTCTCCTTTCTCAGTCTGAGGACAGGTTTTTGGCATGCAGCAGCATAGCAGCACATGTTTGATATAGATGTTATCTTGTATTGTCTTCCAGCTGGGGTCCTGCTGCGTGTGCACGTTTCTTCAGATACTTCATTGAATTCCTTGTAATCATTCACAAGAACGAAATTATGCATGTACATGAATTAATTATTGGGAGAGATCAGTAATTACAGCATTTACAAATGTGTGGTGTAAAATATATAGTAATACTAAGAGGGTTTTGGTTTGTTTGGGGTTTCTTTTAGGTTTGCAACCAGTTCTTTGAAGCAGGATTTATGTCAGATGTGGATCTAGATCAAAGTTGCACATTAAACAAGAAAATTAGAAATGCACAGCTGGCTCAGTATAACTTCATTTTAGGTAATTGACGCATCTTGTATTTCTGAATATCATTTAAGTTTTAATGTTGGACAAAGTTTGTCTAGGCTCATTTTCTAATGTAGATTGTCTGTTTAATATTTTGTGCTATGTCTTGCAGTGGTTGGAGAAAAGGAGAAAGCAAATAATGCTGTCAATGTCCGAACAAGAGACAACAAAGTTCACGGAGAGATTTCAGTATCTTCTGCTATTGAAAAACTCAAGAAATTTAAGACTTCACAAATTCGAAATGCAGAAGAAGAATTCTGATGTTGCTGTTAGGAAAAAAATTATTAGCTGCCTATGTGAAATGTTTCTTTGCTCCTGCACAGCAGTGATGCTCATTGGAGAAAATTTTCAGTTAATGGATACATAAAATAAGCACATGTAGCACTGTTGGTGCTCCAGGAAAAGCATGAGCGGACCGATGCACCTGCCAACTTCTTTAACAATCGCATGGGTTTCTGATCTGCCTGAATTGCAGAATGCTCATTTAGAAAGTCCTACACCTCTGACATGGTGGGTTTGCTGTGGAAATAGTAAGTCAGGGCTGCACAGTGTTGGGGATCAGGAGGCTGGGAAGGGCAGTGGATGCTGCTGGGGGTGCTGAGCTCCCCCAGCCACAGAGCAGGTACGTGCCTGTGACCTGGCATCCAGTGCTTGGCAGTGGGGTAGGTGGCCCAGGAGCAGTTTGGATTAGGTTTTTTTCTAACTCCAGATAGTAACAAAAATGGTAAGGGGGGGGGAAGGGACACAGGGGAAGTACCTTGGTTGTTTCAGAATGTGTGTTCACAGACTATAAATACACTGGAGTCTGTTGGAAGTCTCAGTGTGACAAGGCCCTCATGGAGTTGATGGGATGACTGGTTGCTGTAATGGTGGTTGCCAAGAATGCAGTTGAATTACTGTAACTGTGTGTGAAGTAGTTTATTTTTTTCCTGTTTGCTGTTGTTTTGGCTTTTTCCTAAAACACAAACTTTGAAAAAATTTTCTGTGTGTAATTTATTACTGTATTCGCCAGGAGTAGTTAGAATGCTAAAAAGGAGCAGAGGACAATTTTAATTTTAAAACACTTTGTTGGACTTGAAACTGGCCATATTTCTGTTCTGTTTATGCTTAGAAATGATTTTTAAAGTTGCCATTGCAGGCAATTGAAATGGATTTTTTGAGAGATTAATTTTTACCTTTTTTTTCACTTTCATATGCTATTACTTAGTTAAGTGTATTGCGCAATTATCTAAGCTATACAGCTCTAGCTGTGATTTAAATATCACAGCCATGAAGCAGAAACTACAATTTAGTGCATAAATATCAACATAAATACAAAGCTTATGTTTTACTTCTGTCTCACACTCGTACAGACCTGTGTTGAATGGGTCTGTGTTTGGTTTTGTATTCATTTGGGTTTGTGGATCTGTTTTTATCTCCTGCTTCTAAAAGAAAAAGAAAAAAAAAACATTGAAGGAGCAAGTGCTGGGAAAGCTTTCTGTTCCACTAGACAGAATTAACATGGGGAGTGGCGGGTGATTTTTATTTCTATTTCTATATTTTATACATACATTTATTTTTATGGACTATAGCTTACGGCTTACGTGCTCCATGTGTGATGTATTCAGCCTGCAGAATTCAGGTTCCGAGGGCGTTTAACAGCGAATTTCTGGGTTTGGCGGTGTCTGTTCCCGTGTGGGGCCGCTGTGGCGGTGCCGCCTCCCGCGCCCCCTCAGG
>NW_008236184.1:2436621-2441235 GCF_000691975.1 Corvus brachyrhynchos
GGGGTGTGAGGATGCGCTGCCCCTCCCCTGACTGGGGGCGAAGCGGGTGTTTCGGGCATGGCCGCATTTCGTTGTGCCCACTCTGTGGGGTTGGCGTTGAGGTGCTCGGTGTCAGGGCAAGACACGGGCCAGGCCCTGCTCACCAGCTCGTGTGCTGCTCTATTATACAGCACCTTTTGTGCCTGCTCTTTGTTGTGAACGTGTGTGACCCAAAACATCCTGGGGCTCCTCGGCACGGTCAGGGTGGGTGGTGTGACGAAGCTGCCTGTCCTTTCCTCCGTGCCCGGCGGCTGCAGTGAGGGCTCGGCGCGGGCTGGCACATCGCGGCTCTCCGAGCCATCAGTCGGCGGTTCTCGCAGCGCCTGCACCAACACAGCCGTGCTTGCCAGCCGGTTCCTCTATTCCATCGTGCCGTCAAACATTTACTTGCATTGTTTCATTAAATGGTATTGCTCAGTAGCAAACACTGCTTTCTGAGCAGTGCTTTAAATTCTCATGAATCAAAAAATAAGATTGAATGGAAATAAATACAGTTCCTTGTCTTAAAGGAGCAATTCCATTCTAATGCTCTTTCTAATGTTTAGCATAAATATCCTGCTATTAGTAGAACAGGAAAACAGATTTTTTTCTTATCTCATTACACTTTCTACTTGCATTTTCATTTTAGAGTTCTGAAATCAAACGGTGAAGATGAATTTTGTTCTAGAAATTTCACTTTCTCCATGTTTTTGTCTTGTAGCAGGATCTTTGATGACGACAAAGCTTTCACAGCCACAGTCTACATTGGCAAAAAGCCTAACTTCAACAAGTACAAATGCTCCCTATTTCAAAGCATTCGGTAAGGTATTAGGCTTTTTTGTTTGTTTGTTGTCTGTGGGTCCTTCTCAGAGTCTTGAGGCCAAAAGTTCTTGAATTGGGTCTTAGAAACCTGTACATGATTTCACAGTGGTAAGAAGCATTGTAATGTAACACGTTATGAATTACTCTTCAATGACCATTACAATTACTTTGGGTTATCTAATTAGACAACTGGTCCATATAAGAACTAGAAAATGGTAGGTTAAATTGCGATTGTGGTTCATGTGGTTTATACCCTTCAGGATGGTGGAAGTTCTTGAAAGACTCCAGCATCCTGCAAGAACTTGTTCCCTGTCCACCATCAGTACAGCTTTGTAGCTTGCTGTGGGTGCATCATGACTGACAGAAATGCTGTTCTTGCTGGCAGTTTAGGAGGTGATTCTGTACACATACAAACAACAAATGGCTGAGCTAGCTGCAGCCCTAATTAGAGCTCAGCTCAAAGTAGGTTACCTGTGTCACCCTGCTGCTATACCTAAACTGATTACTTCTGCTGAGGAGTGCTGGCTGAGGCAGCACTAATCCCTGTAAGCTCAGTCTTGATGCTGTGCTGAAGTGTTGGCTGGTGTCCTCTATGGAGCCCTATGGCTCCTCTGGTTCTCACAGCGCAGGCTGGGAATGCTGTTCCATGTATAGTGAGGAAAGCCCTTTATACCACATCAGTGCATGTGTTTGTGAATGTATATGTATAAAAAATCATTTATATACTTTAGACTATTTGGCTTTTTTTACTCAGTTTCTTAATTCACTTATTGCACCTTTCAGAAAGTACAGAAATTCCACCTTACGTGACTAATTGTCCCAGCAACGGGCTTTGCAGTAGATTGCCACCAGACTGCATGACATGTAACACAAACTATTCCTGTATATATGGGAAGACAGCCACTTTTGATTGCAAAGTCAAGCCACATGTTCATTGTGTTGTAAGTAACCTGTTACTCTTAACCCTAGATTTAAGTAATTAAATTGTGGTATCTTGTCTTAAAAAGCTGAATATTGGTTTCCAGGTTCTGATGTAGGCAGGTTTGCAGTTCTTTGATAAGTTTGATCACTCACTGTGGGCTGTTGAAAAGGCAGGCCTGCCCTTTCCTGGTTTGCCTTTCTTGCCTTGGATCTTTCAATTACCTGGCCATGCCTTTGAGTTAAACCACTCCAATCATTTTGAGAGTGAGGAGGCTAAGTATCTGACAGAGCTACAAACTGACCTTACAGGTGAGACTGAATCAGTCCTCCTTTTGGCAGCAGCCTTAGGTTGGAGGAATCAGGAATGTTAAATTTGACTTTGGTACCTCTTTGGTGGTTTTCTAATGTTGATTTTTGTGTTCTATAAGAGGTAGCAAACAGAACAGTTGTTATTTTGCCCAAAATGTCTACTCATGAAATCTAATTTGATACAGCACACAGATTTTTTTTTTTTTTAAATACTATTGAAGTGATAGTGCTGTCCTTTTTACAGGATGATAAGAACCACGAGCAGGAGAACTTTACAATTAACATGACATGCCAGTTTTGCTGGCAGCTTGCCACAAGTGATTATGTCTGTACCAATTCCACAAACTGTATGACAGTTTCCTGCCCACGACAACGGTACAACGCAACTTGTACGGTCCGGGATCACATCCATTGTCTAGGTAAGGTGGGCAAAGCCAGATTTCTCTGAAGAATTTCTTCACATAGTTTGTAATGGGTGAATACAAAGATTATTTATGTCCTTTTGCAATAACAGCCTGCGCCTTGATCAATTTCCTGTACTTTTTTATTGCTACATTTTCATTTTTTAGCATATTAGCAACATCTAACTGGAAACATTGCTGTATTATACTGTTGTATGCTGTCACACCAGAGAAAACAGTTGTTTTTATTTCTGTCACCTTGGATGAGTTAAACTTACTTGAACACCACTAATAGAATCGATACCAAATGTCTCTGTAGGCTAATTAAAAAAAATTATGCTGGTTCCACCCAACTAGTTTAATTTTCCCTCTATTTGTTCACTGAATTTTCTGATATGGGACCAAGACCGATGGAACAGAGAACTGTAGGGTATAAATGAGCTCTTGTGTTGACAGTTGTTTCTCAGTCAGTGTCAACCCTTTTAGACTCCTTTTGGAAAAATATAGTGTCGTCTTCCTTGTAATTTTCTTCCTTTTTATATGATCTTTGTTTATTGCGTTAAGGTTTTAATGTTTTCCAATGTTTAGGTAACCGTGTCTTTCCTAAGATGCTCTATTGCAACTGGACTGGAGGTTATAAATGGTCTACTGCCTTGGCACTAAGGTAAGCAGGAACTACTGGATAATGTCAATCTAAAACAGGTTAGTTGTCTTTAAAATCTTCAGGTTCTATGGTTTTCTCCCTGGTATATTTTAACCAATAACTAAGAATTTACTGAGTAAACACTATTTCAGATAGTCTAGCTTGGAATGGGGGGCATAGAATGCATGATGGGTTCTCATGCGAGAGTGCTGGCTGTCTTCAGCAAACACAGCTGGAGGAAAAACACTTGGATATCCAAGCTCAGTTCCTCTAAATATAGTAATAATTATTCATATTTTTATTCTTATAGCATCACCCTTGGTGGATTTGGTGCCGATCGTTTCTATTTGGGTCAGTGGCGGGAAGGTCTGGGAAAACTCTTCAGCTTCGGTGGACTTGGAATATGGACACTAATTGATGTGCTGCTAATAGGTGTTGGCTATGTGGGACCTGCAGATGGATCTCTCTATATTTAAATGTGGGTGCAGTGTGTTTCAGAGAGGAGTCGTTGCCTGCAAAGGGCTCTAAATAAAAGAGTGTGGAGGTTTGAGCCTTTAAGGTAGAATGAAGAACAACTGTTTGTTCTATGTGCATACATTTTAATGTACAGTATCTGTACTTGGTTTGCCTTTAACTAAGGTCAAATAAAAGAGTAGATCACTGAGTAAGTTGAAATTAATTTCATTTCTTCTATGGACATGGTATTTTTCTATGAAAAAAAGTTGAGCAGCTAACCAAATTCTCCACTGTGCTTGAACTTCAATTATCTGTCAGGCCCCCAAAGAGCTGCAAACTAACTTGAATATTGGATTGTTTACTAAATATTTCTATGCTTGAATTTAACTCAAAAGCTAACTTCCCTAAATGTGTCAGTATTTTTTTTTTTGTATTTGTGGGAGGATAATTTATTTGCGTGAGTTATGTGGGTAGTATGTAAATCACCATGTTTTATGATGTTAATTACATTAACTTCTCGGTTTGGGACATAGCAAGAGCTAATATCTGCTTAGGCATTCGACTTTAAATTGTGTGGGTTTTAGAATTAGATTGCAGTAACACTAAAGGCTAAATAATAAATAATTGAAATAGATTTTTTTGTTTGTTTGTTCCAGAATAACTTTGTTTCAGTTGGGTTTGACCTGCATATGGGTGAAAGTTACAGTTGCTGTTCTTGTGCTAGCAAGCTTGCCAAATTACTTTAAAAAGGGGTCGGCAATATAATCAATGAGTTTGTCCACTTAGGACTTTGTGATGCGATAATGTAGCAGACTAGTGCCATTACTGGACAATAACTTCGTGTAGTCGCGGTGGATGCCCGGCCGTTCGTCGCCCGGGGCTGGGGCTGTCGCCGCTGTAGCGCTGCGGTGCCGTCGGGCTGGAAATCCTATGGCTTGAATAAACTGCGCCTTGAAGCTTTCCTGGCGTTGAGTACTGGCAGTGTCTGTCGCGGGCTGGGCTCGGTCCCGCTGCGCTGGCGCGGGGCGGGAGGGAGGGAGCGGG
>NW_008236184.1:2441539-2457557 GCF_000691975.1 Corvus brachyrhynchos
ACCGGGCTCGGGCTACAGACAAACAGAGCGACAGACGCTGCTGCTGTCTCGGAGTTCTTCCCAAACGCGCGTTTTCTGAAGGCCTTATCCCACCGCAAAATGCAGTTGGGTGTTTGCCTGTCCGGCTTGTTTACAGACCCTAGCAACTAATCTAATTGCAATTAAATCAGTTGGGCGCGATCTTAATTTTCTCTTTCTGTCCTGTTTCCCCCCCGTCTGGCCAAGAAGTCTGGCTCAGATAACGCTTTTTCCCCATGTCCCAAGGGTGTGCCTTACTTCTGGCATATCAGTGCAAGCCGTCCGTAAGGGTGCGTGCGGATTTATCGGGGTTCATGTGCCGCACTCGCCAAACACCGAGGGCACGTACTCCAGCACAGAGCTCGTACAGGCAGTGCGCGGGGGCACCAGCAAACCCACTTCAGCCCACACCATCCTTGCATTCCAGTGCTCCTTTTCACTAAGTTGCTTTTCAGGGTGTGTGTTTAATGTCTGACAGAATTCTGTGAGGCAATTGCAAGCCTGTGAAAAATATAAGATAGTTGTAGCGCTCTACATCTGGCTCAGTCACCAGAAGCTGTGAGCAGCCGCAGGTCTTGGTGCTTAGTTGGAGTTACAATTTCAACATGTTTTCCAATGAAAAGCTTGAAGAGAAGTATCTATTGAATTTTTCTTTTCCTGTTGAGAGTGGATGTGTCCAGGGAGATGAGAGCTAGGTAACAAAGTAGATGCTTTGTAGATACATTTTGAATGAGTTGTGAAGGCACTAGAGACCTATTCTGTACGTCAGGAGCCAGGAGACAAGAAGGAGCAAAGGAGAAGTAAGGAATGGAGCTGAGGATCATAGGTTTGGAGCCCAAAGTCAGGATGTCAATAGGAAATCAGGCAGAAAGAGGCCTCAGGCAAAGGAGTGCAGTTACTGAAGTTGCTGTTCATGGCAGTCTTGCTGCATTTCTGACGTGAATTTAAACTTCAGAGTATGAACAAAAGGAAGGGGAGTGAGTAGACACCTGATGCTCTTTTTGAACAGTGGACATGTACATTTAACTTGCAGCTGATGGGGAGAATTCTTGGATCCTTATTGTACTTTTCTTAATATTGAGGCGGCTGTTGGCTTCCTCCTCACCTGGGATCACACCCCCCCAAGAACTGTCTGGAGAGCTCTTTGCTGAGCTAGCTGTGCTCCCACAGAGACCAGTGCCAACAGCAGCCACCAAGTGAGAAGAAAGAAACAGGGCAGTTCTCAGTTGAACCAGTGCTTGCAGAAACCTAAGGAAAGGATTATTAGCCAAATACAGATAACTGTTATTTTCAACTCAGAGGAAACAGTGATGTAGGATATGAGAACAGTAGTACAAACAAGGTGCAGAAGCCATCCTTTTCACAAGTCCATAGGGTTTCTGTATTTCTGTAGGAACTCCATGCTCATTTGAATGGCTGTATCAGTTCTGCTACTATGAAGAAACTTATGGCCCAGAAGCCAAACCTTCAGATCCAGAATGGAATGACTATGATTGACAAAGGAAAGAAAAGAACTTTAGATGAGTGAGTATATGTGTGTGTGTAATGAACATTTACTGAGGGTTTTTTAATTAAGTTGAAAACAGAAATGTGTGACCTTACACACTAATGGCAGAAAAATACCTTTTTAAGTTTTACAGTATAATCTCATAGATTTTTTTAGTATTTGTATCTACAGAATAATTTCTTAGGTGCTTGCAAACTAAAAGGAAATCTCTTGTTGATTAATTCCTTCTTTAAAGAATTGAAATTTTTTACTTACATCAAACACTTTTCAGAGGAAATTGTCTCAAATGGTTTCCTTTTTTCGAAACTTCATGTTTTCATTTTCCTTCAAAAAGCTTTGTGGTAATAACAACTTTTGTTGTGAATGCTTTGTTAGCATCTAAAATCAGAAATTGCCCTTCAGATGGTCTTTGTATTTCAAACTACAAGCTGGTTAGTTGGCTCCAGTGAATAGGTGTTTTCAAAATGTAGAATTTTTTTTTAATACTCATTCAGTGTCTTTCCAATTAATTTTTTTAATTTTATTTTAGATGTTTTCAGATGTTTCAGATCATCTATCAGGTTACCACTAGGACCGAAGATATTTTACTGGTAAATTAATTAAAGGTTCATTTAAAACAAGCAAGCAATACACACAATCAGTTGGATTAAGAGCATTGGGTTCCGAGTGATAATATCAACAATATATGGTCCCTTTTAATAGAAGGTCAGAATAATTATTGTAAAACACCTGATCTCTCTTCACTATCCCTGAAGGAATAAAAAGTGCCCTCTGTGTGGTAGTATTTCCAGACATGGGGACCACTAAAAACACATTGGGCCTGAAAACATTGCAAGTGTTTCACAACAAAAAATAGCTGGGTCTTTTAGTTGTAAAGAAAAATATAACTAATTACATGTATCACTTTCATGATATCGAATACACTGTTACTTAATCAGATAACTAAAGATGTCATTAAAGAATTTGCTGATGATGGTGTCAAGTATCTAGAATTGAGAAGCACTCCAAGAGAAGAAAATTCCACAGGTACAGTCTGTTCTGGTTTTTAATTTGTGATCTTCTTGCACTATAAAACTTAGTTAAAGACTATGTTAATAACAAGTAAAGTAAATTTAGTTGTCTCAATAAAAATATACTGTAAATATGAAAGCTAATATTTAACCATGTAAAAGCATGTCACTTTCCTATTAGATTTTTGAGGACAAAAATGTGTTCATCATAAATCTGGTACCCACAAGATTGGATTATTCACTTGATTATGATGTCTGAGTCTACTAATATTTTTAATAGCTGATATATTTATATTTTACTTTTGTTACTTCATTTTTTTCTTTTAGGTGTGGTTTAGTAGAAACACAGAAGTCCTATTGCGATCCTCTGGTTCACACAAAGTCATTTGAATTTTTCCAGATGCTTAGGAGGAGGTTTAGTTCAAATGTTTGTTTCATAGTAAAGCTATATTTACAGATAGAATTAGAATTATATGGGTTAGAAGACTATATGGTCTAAAATCAAAGCTGCAACATGAAACTTAGGAGACTTGAGAGCTGGCTCTGCAATATAATAAAAATAATTTAAAATATGTTTGTTCCAAATATGTGCATATGTTTGCAGGTATGACCAAAAGGATGTATGTTGAAACTATACTTGAAGGTATAAAGCAGTGTCAAGAAGAGGGCTTGGATATAGATGTAAGGTAAATAAAGCATGTGAAATACCTCTGTTTCAAAGTTTTGTGTAGTCTGATGCTTGGTTATGTTTGCAGAGAGGTTTACAAGCCATCGGTATAGGAAAGAAAACTGTTTTTAAACCAGATTACATGGAATGGAAACAGGAAATTCATATAGAAACCTGACTTTTTATGTCTTTTTTACTGCTAAAGAAGGAATCTGCATAAAACCTCTCAGCTCCAAGACTGTCCATTCTTTGCAACATTTTCAGGAAAAGCAGTGTTTTTCATGGAATTGGCTCCTTTTTCACAGCTTAGATTCATTGCAAAGGTTTTGTTTGATTAGCTGTACAAGCAGCCTGCTGTAAAGAAGAGCTGGTCCTAACCAGCAGAGACGTTTCAGAAGGTGTGAGTTGTTGGTTGGAGGCAGTTTGCTCTCCTGTCTTTTATGGCCTCAGTAGCAACCCTTACTAGATTTATTTGTGAAAGCTGAAGAATTTTCATCCTTCATGTGTGCTATTGCATGTCATGGACCAACTTACTTACCTGTTTGTGTCCCTCTGCACTTTGGTACCTTCATTCCTAGAACAGTTTCCTATACAAATACTCTTTATACTCGGCCATGAAGGATATGAAGTGCCATTTTTGTTGGTATCAGATCTGTTGAGCTCCTGATATTACAGCTTGTATATAGTTTAATACATGCATTTCTATCCCAGGTTGTTAATAGCAATAAACAGAAGAAGTGGCCCAGCAGTTGCTAAGCAGACTGTTAAACTTGCTGAAGAGTTCCTGCTTTCCAGTGATGGGGTTGTAGTAGGACTTGACCTCAGTGGTGATCCCACTGTAAGTTTTTCAGTTTTTTGGTCTATTCTTGAAGATAAATCTGTAATGTTGGGTAGCTGCAGGTGGTTCTAACCATAGTTTTTTCTCACATGTTTTTGTCCAATGCTTGTGGCTAGCTGGAACAGATTGCTGCCAGGTTAATCCCTGTTGCTATAAGGGGCAGATACTCTAACAAAGAATCCTTAGATTAGTATGTGACTGAGGAAAGAACCATTGAAAAGCAGTGTTTATCTGGGAAGTGTCTGTATCTGAGTTGTCCCAGTCAAATTAACTGGATGGAGGCAAGTTGTCAATAGTTTAAATTTTGTTTAGCTGCACCAAATGCTTATTGTGTATTAAGAAAACAGAAGTATTTGAGGACTGCTGTCAAGCTGTCAAGTGAAATAGCTCTAGGTGGTAGCTGTGTAAAAGGTATCAAAATCAAAACAATTGGCTTATAAGTCTCAGGCATCGTCTGAGTTGCTGGTGTTTGATCCATTGGTCTAAACCATATGGCAGAGGGTTGGTTGACTTGCTGCATTCCAAACTGAAGTAATGGGAAAAGTGGAATAATTAAATGTAACTGTATTTGAATGTAGCGTTTGGATATTGCTAGACTTCTTAATTATGGTAGTGACAGGGATTTTGTCAAATAAGCTGTGGAACAGTGATGTATTCCTATTTTCCAGGCTGGACATGGTCAAGATTTTTTGGAACCACTCTCAGAAGCAAAAAATGCAGGTCTAAAGCTGGCACTGCATCTTTCTGAGGTAAAAGGTCTTTATTTTTATGCTTCTCTGTAATTGTCATTTTGTGAAAATCTCGATGAAACTAAACTGTGCATTTTGAACTTCTCAGGCCAAAGTGTTAATGGTTTGGGGCATTTGACAAGAGACAAGAAAACAAGGAGAAATCTTCAACCTTCTGTTCTAAATCTGAACAGCCAGATTATTGCTTTCTGTACTATACCTATTGTGGGTTTGGATGTGAAATTGAAATTAGTAGCATTGTAAGAGCTCCACTGCTTTCTTCCTGGTATTATATCAGGAATCATGTATGGTGAAATCCACACAGTTTCATGAGCAAAGAGCTCTATTAGCTCTGGTGGTATCAGTAGAAAGAGTTGGGCTTCTGCTCAAATGGTGGCTGGAGTTTGCTCCAGGGAGTCCAATAAATCTGAAGATAGTTATTTTTTCAGGAAATTAAGCAGGACATAGGATGTCATCAGCGTATTTGTACTTGTTTCTATTTCACTAACACTTTCCTTCGGATAAAAGATGCTGTGAAAGTAGAACTGAAAGTCCGTTGTAATTATATAATGGCTGCTTTGTGCTGCCTTGACAGAATGTAAAATATATCCTCTCTAGGTTCCAAATCAAGAAGAGGAGACCAAGATTCTCCTGGGCCTGCCTCCTGACAGAATTGGACATGGAACATTCCTGAACTCCGCAGCACCAGGTTCAGAAGAGATAGTGTCACTAGTTCAGCAGAATCATATACCTATTGGTAAGGAAAACAATATTTACTGTGACTTGATCTCTGGATATCAGAGCAGGATATATATATGCTGATCTAGTGACACAGTTTGTCTCCAACCAGAGGTGACTTGGACAAACGTGGCAATGAGGCTTGCCCATAAAGGTACACTCGTGACATTTTTGGGGGTTTTGACACCTTTGTGGTAGCAGACAACAGTTGATGGTCTCAGGTAGAAGCAAAACCAAATCATAACTTGTCATTACTGTGCAGGACTCTGTGGTGGTTCTGTACCTGGTTTGCAAGCTCCCTGTATTTTATACTCCAAAGAAATCGATTAGCAAACTTTTCTCAAAAGAAATTACCAAGGAAGTGTAGAAAACCAAGGAAACAGCAGTAGTTGATTTTAATCTTTATTCAGAACCTTTCTAAGTTAATTAACATGTCTCTTGTTCTGATGTATGTCCTCATTTCTTTTTGTGTTTTTCCCTTAGAATTTTGCATGACATCAAACATAAAATCTCAGACAGTGCCTTCCTGTGACAAGCACCATTTTGGATACTGGTACAGCATGGGCCATCCTGCAGTGCTTTGTGTAAGTGTTTTGATTATTAAGCATGTATTTAGGCAAAGGGCCAAACTTGTGAAGTTGTAGTAGTCTTTCTCTGTTTATGGATCAGAGCTGACTTACAATTTCTGACCTTGTAGCAAATCATTTGCTTTTAGGAAATCATAATGTTCTGCTTGAGAAATGCTTGTAATTCAAATGAGAACTGCTAGTATTTCTCTTGGTTCTATTGTAAAGCAAGGCCTTTCTTCTGAAGGATAAGATGATCAGCTATATAAGCAATGAACTACATAGCTGTTTGCACACTGGCAGGTTTCTCTTAAAACACATAGGTCCAGTGCTTGCATGTGCACCAGTGCTTACCTGGGTGTTCATTGTGTTGGGTGAGAGCTACTGCATTCTCTTGATAGCTCATTAAGGTCTTTAAGCATTAAAGGTGCCAAGTGCTTGTGCTGCCATTGGCAGGGTTTTACTGTTATCCTGTTAGTTTAACCTCCATAATCCATATTATTGTCCAAGTGAGTGTGTGTGTATACACACACACACATATATATAATTTTTTTTAAGCATTGTGCTTATCTGGGGAAAGGGAAAAGAGGAATAAGGAGACCTGCACATACTGACATACCTTGAATATATGCAGCATTTGATAGCCATCTTTCTAGAAATTTTAGTAGGAAATCCTATTTTCTTAATAAATCGTGCCATCATTTTAAGCCATTTTCTTATATTTTTGAATAATTTATTCATTTTTAGTGAAAATAGGACAAATAAGGAATGAAATAACTATGCATAGATGAAAGAACAGTGGAATAAAATGTGAGACAGCAAGATAAAACTGGTCTGTATGTATAAAAAAAAACCTTTTTGATATAGAGGAACTAATTTAAATTGTTTTATTTCTTTCCTTTCAATTTAACTCCAGACTGATGATAAAGGCGTCTTTGCAACTGATCTATCACAAGAATATGAGCTGGTTGCAAAAACATTTAATCTGACTCGATCACAGATGTGGGATCTTTCCTGTGAATCAATCAACTATATTTTTGCTTCAAGTGCGGTAAAATCAAAGCTAAGGGAACAATGGTGTAAGCTGAAGCCAGCTCTGTTTGATTAATCAAACTGTTGTCCTAAATAGCTTGGGTGTATTAGTTGAGTTAATAAGCTTTTTTTACTGAAGTCCCCAGCTTTATTCAGACCTCAGGGTTTAAAACCCAGCCATAAACTGCCTGTGCAAAATGAAGACAACTGGAATGCATCCCGTTTTACTGGGGACAGAAGTAAATGTTCTTTTGTAGTTGGGAAGGGCTCTCAACCAGTGACTAAAATGCCAAATGTGTTGTCACCTTGTTTCTCTTGAGCTGATATGACATTTAAAAAAATACTTAGTTGAAATACATCATCATAATATAAACATTTGCGATCTGGAACAAAATAAAGGCAGAGTTATTGGTGTTTAAAATATCTCTGTTGGCAGCATTCCGCCAAGCAGTTTGAATGTGTGGTGTGTGTTTTTAGGTACGCATTGTTTTCAGGTTTTGAACAGTTGATTGAATGTGAAGACAGAAACAAACTTGGGGAGAACGAAATATTTGTCCCAAGGAATTAGGTATTGTATGTGGTTTTATTGCTGTACATGTATGACTGAAGGTGCTGTGGATTGACTAGCATGTGGGGGTTTCTGCTGGTGCCCTGGGTACTGGTGGTGTGTAGGCAGGTAAGAATCTTTTATGCCTTCAGTAACTGAGCTGCTTGGCAAAGTGGTCTCATTCTTAAAATGCTTTTTAGAATTGCTGTTTGTTGTGTTAAATAAGCAATAAAAATAGCCACAAGCTCCATGTTTTTGAAACCACCACTTGGAGGTGTGCATGTCTGTGTTTGAACTCTACAGAGGAGAAGCAGGATTCTGTGGGGTGAGTCCCTGGAGCAGCCGTGCTGCCTGCCAGCCTCTCCCCTGCTGCTCTGGCAGCCCCTGGCTCTCCCTGCCCTGGGCAGCCACAGGGTTCACTCTGCCCTCTCCAAACACCTGCCTGTGTGTTCTGGTAGTGAGAGCTCGCAAAGTCTGTGAATGTGCACGTGCTGCAGTTTGTGTAATGGGAGTCGGGAGGTCGCCTGGAGGATTCCATTTGTGTGCAATAAAAGAACCAGGAATGTATGTGGGTGGCTGAAGAACAGCACACAGAATTGGGATTTCTGTATGTAGGAGTCTGACTATGTGTTACTGCAGTTATCTACACAGCAGAAATGTTACACTTAGGAAGTTGGACAGGATGTGGACTTTCGGAATGAAGAATCACCATCTGATGAGACCTTTGTCATGCACAGTTCCCAAGCTGACCATTGCAACATGAAACCCTCATACTGTCCCTGGGCTAGTTTTCCAGAATTTAACTTTTGTAAGTAAAACTGCAGTTTCCTTTTTTGACTTCACATAGCATTATAGTTAATTTTAATTTAAGCACTTCTTGTTGAGCCTGCTTGTTAAATTCTGAGTTAGCAGTGACATAACCACTGTTTAGTTTTTAATATTGTATAAAAATGACTCTGGCACACAGAGTGAAGCATCACCACAGAATTAACCATCATTAATGGGGCAGTGGACATTTTTTCCCTGAATGCAATGGAAATTTTGAGTAACCGCTGCTAGAATTTCATGTGGTATAAGATGAGAGTTAAGTTATCTATTCATGTGCAGCTCAACTTATTTTTGAAGTAAACAAAATAGATCTAGAGTTATTATTTTTATTTCCATGTGATTATATGGGGGAACACTTACAGAGTGGTCTCCAGTCCTCAGAGTCTTTACTCATGTCACGTGAAAATACATACTGGTCCTCTCAAACAATACTGCTTTGGTGATGTATGTGAGAGCAACTGCTCACTGTGGCATTGGTTTCTCAGTTCCTTCTGAGGCAAACACAGAAGTCTTCAAAATCTCAGCTCCTTATGATGAGACTGGGAACATTCCATAGCTTTTCATAATACAACCACTAAACTGCAGGTACACACTGCTCCTCAGGGTCCTAGCTTGGCAAATAATGTACTTACATCAATAATTTATATGCCTGCTTGAATATTTAGGTGTTTCAAAATAATACATTAAAAAGAATGGATGCAGGTAAGGGCCCTGCATTAGCTAAGTGGTTCAGCTGATTAAAAGGCTGGCACGTCCCTCCTGTTAGGCCTAGGGAGTGGGCGCTGGTTAGATTGGAGTGGAGACGGCTCTGGGGAGGATCTCATCAAGGTTTTTAAATATCTGATGAGAAGAAGTAAAGAAGATGGAGCCAGGCACTTCTCAGTGATACCCAGTAACAGGAAAAGGGGCGCAAACTGGTACTGTGTGGGTGGTTGAACATGGGAACACATCACCCAGACAGGCTGGGAAGTCTGTCCTTGCAGATACTCAAACCTATCAGTGACTTGTGGCTTCAGCAAAGGAGGTGGACTGGGCAATCTCCAGAGATGCCTTCCAGCCTCATCTGTTCTGTGGAGAAAATATGCAAATATACAAATGATAAAGTCTCTATATAAATACAAAAGCTTTTAAAATTAAATACTGACTTAACTGAGTCACTCAAGCGACAGTTTTTTACCAGGCTTGGTCACCAGCAGTTGGCTGATTTGTGAAACTGATTTTAAAGAACAGTCTATTCACCCTTCATAGCCTTCCTTCTTTCACAAACATTGTGGAATCCTTTGGTGCCATCAGGACCTTTAGGCAGCCGCAGTACCCCTACAGGGAGACCATCTGCATTTTGTATTTTCCGAACCAACATGGGACTGCTGACAGGACTCTTCTCTTGTGTCAGAGTTTGGGCTTTTCTTCTCTGTACCCAGGGGCTCCCAGAAGGCGTGATGCTGCTGTCTGAGGAATAATCTGTGTATTTCCTTGGAATTTCAGGGCTAGTGCTTGAGTTAAGCTTGCTGTCTTCAGCCAATGGTGATTTTTTGGTTACTTTTCTTAGTGAAGATGGACTGTTCCAAGGACTTGATCTGGGTGACATATTAGGACTCAAATGGTTGTTTGGGTGGATGATGGGGCTCAAATTACTCTTAGTATTTGTTGCAGTACATTTACGTCCTGACAGCGGTGATGTAGGATTGCTCTCTGGGTCAGAAGAGCTGTTTGCTGAAGATTCATCACCAACAAACTGAAGTTCCTCAACTCTCTTGTTAAGGGATCGAGTCTTCTTAAGGCTCTTGCTGGTATCTTCATCACGGTTCTTGTCTTTGGGAACTTTTTTCTTTGGTGGTTTCATGCCTATTAAGACAACTTTCATGCCGGTCTCTTTGTTTTCAGCACACATGGAATCATGAGCGTGTACGGCAGCTTCTACTTCTTCAAATTCTATAATTGCACATTCCTGGGTTCCCAGCTGGGTGTACCGATTGCTGACCCTCCTGATATCAGGTGGGAGATCCCTGCCAGGCTTGAGAATACGAACTGATGAAATTACACCAAAAGTTACAAAGGCTTTGAGGAGATGCTCCATTATCCTTTCTTGCATGCATCCATTTTCTTCTTTGTTAAGGGTCTGCAGCTCAGAAATCATGTGGATGTCATATACCAGTAGCATCCTGGTAGGGACATTTTCACTTGGAAACACTGGAACTGGAGTATTTCTTCGAACCTTTTTGTTATCATCATTGAGCTCCAGAGTGTTTGAGTACTTCAGTGCATAGGCTGTGGTTCTCCAGTCACGGGTAAGGTGTTTCACCTTCGGGACAGACACAGGTTAAGCACCATAACTGAGCAAACCCAATCAAACTAATTACAGAATTCTAAGGCAGATGCAGGCTTCAGTCTACAAACAGAATCTGGGATTTAAGTTTCATGTAGCAGACTTAGTGAGAAAGTAAACAGTTTTCCTGCTATAGTGGGCGTCAGTGAGCTCCTGTAAAGCTCATGTTCTGTTGAATCTAATGGAAACAGGAACTGGCACTAAAGCTCAAACTGGAAATCGTTACTACATCTGAAAGCCTGCTCAAGTAGTGCTTGGTCATTCCACATCTAGGCCTGAACCATGATCAAAATGCATGTTCCAGGGAGGTTATTTTGTTAAACTTTCCAAACAAGAAGTTTTGTCAAGTTTAGAACTTCCTTGTATTGAACTGATCTTTCCTCCCTCAAAAATTTCAGTCTAAAAAACACCCCAAACTTTTCAATTTTAATTAAATGTTTATAAAGAGTTTATCTGTTACTGGTATAACCTGTTTGAAATGGTCTGAATAAATTGAGAGTGCCGTAACTTCTACACTGAATAACTCTGAAAAATGGTGAGATTTAGAATCTTGACAAAGTGTTTCTAATGTAATTCTAGAAATCGGTTACATACAGATTTACATAGGTCTTTCTAATGTAAGGGACAAAAAAGAAAAGAGAATAAAACTCACCTTAAATTTAAGGGACTTCAGTTACCAGGTACTTTATGCTACTCTTCATTTTTGGTTCTCTGTACAATTGCAAAGGTCAGGTTCACTGTCCCTTCTCATAATTTTACCAGGATTACCCAGCTATTCATGAGTAGTTGCATGGAAATTAATTTTGTCTAATGTCCTCCTGTCTCCAAGAATGGTAATTCAAAAGCATGCATGCTTTTAAGCCAATGATTTCCCTAGCCCATCATCAACGAGTTCAGCAGTTAAAGTTCCGGATGAGTACAAACCTTACCATCATAGCAAAGCCAGGCAGGTAAAGATAAAGACTGTACACTTGCCTGTATAAAAAGTTACTTTCATCTGTTCTACTGTTTTTAGATTCATCAGGCTTGCATGAGACACTTCAAGTCTTAAAAAGTTAGCTTACCTTCTTAAAAGAAGTGAGGAGTTTAACACTGACATAGCCCATCTTATTTCTTCTCACGTGCTTCAGAAGGAAGGCATCTTTCTCAAGGTTCTCATCTGAGAAGTAATATTCAATCTGTGCTATTAACTTCTGGATCAGGTCCTTTTCTGGTGGTTTCCAGTTCTGGTCAGAGTCATCATCATTTTCCCCACCACTGGAAAACAGTTAAATCATTTTATCAACAGATCTCTCTCTTCTATTAGTGGATTCAAATAGCCTTTCAAAATGAAAGGGTGTAACCATAATACTGGTTCCAAGTGACTTTAGATGTGGGCACTGGACAGGTATCACCCACCCTGCTGAGGCAGCAGGCTAGCTGAGAGGATGAAGCTTTCCAGTCAGCATAAGGAGTGAAGTTCCTGAGCTCATTCCAAAAGCTGATCTCAGTAAAGGACAATGAGACATCTACACTAATGGCTTGAAAATGCTCTGCCAGCTCAAATTCTCCACCAAAACATGAAATGAAGGTGCACTGGCACTTGGTACTGTACAAAATTCCTCCAGTGACAATGTTTTATTTTTCAGTATGAAGCTATTAGACATAGGCTTGACCTTTATGTGCTTCATGACTAGTGTCACATACCAGAGAATGAATATTCCAACTTGATGCAGTCATGATTTCTTAAGCCTCTTCACTGCATGAATGCAGGAGCTGGTATCCAGGGACTAAGGACTGACAGGACTGTTGCACTTTTTACAGGTCACTTCCAGAGTGTCAGAGTAACATAATTTGCAGTTAACCAGAGAGGCTAAACCTGCCAGCTCATGTACCTCAGGAACAGGCCTATATGCACTCATGCAGGTTCCTATGAAATCATTCTCATTTATTCTCTTCCCCTCCCATCATATTGTTGGGGTGCCTGAGCAAAATGGAGCACTGTTGAGCATCCTATTCACCAAAAAATACTGCAGCCATGGATTTGAGATAAACGTTTTATCATGTGCAGTTACAGCAACATGTTTGTTGCTGAAATAGAAATTTCCATTTACAGGTGACTATAATGGACAGGTCTATCTTAAGTCAGAGTCATTTTTTCAAGCTGTTAGTGGTCTAGTTTTGTAGTGGGATCATCATGAAAGTTTTTGTTAAAAAAGTAAAATCATCCACTAAGTCCCTTAGACCTTGTAAATCGTGTATTAGTTTGGTCTCCCAGGTACCTCAGCAATGAAAAGAAGGAGCCATGCATTTCCCTAAAATTGTCTTAAGTGGCTTTTGCAGAACTTTGAAATCCTTAGGAAAGGGAGCAGGCATCCCACTGGAGTCCTGTGAGGCTGATCTGGCAGAGAGGATACAGCCTGCTGAACCCCTGCCCTGGACAGTTCTGTTCAGGGGGGATCGAGGCAGTGACCGCAGTGCTGCGGCCGTGCTGCCGTCTGGAGAGAGTACTTAGGTCAGTGGGCTCAGCACAGGGACTGTGCCCACAGCTGGGACAAGTTACAGCAGTTCTCTGGGACCTGGCCTTTTGAAGCTTACAGTGCATTTACTTATTATGGTTCTTCTGATGATACAGCAACACATCAGGTATATGTGGATACTCACACAATCCTAGAAGTCTCCCTGTTAAAACTCTCCCTAGCATTTAATAGGGTACAATTCAAAGCAATGACAAGAATGAGAGAGCAAGACAAAGAATTTATGTTATTTGGCAAAGCCAAATAGTGGAGGATAATAGATGAAGTTATGATTAGGATGGTAAAAAATATCTAATGCTCAGCTATGGGTGCTGGTTTCAGAAGGAAGAAAAAACCAATGGTGTTTATTTTTCATTCATGATATTATCTTACCCTACTACTTCATTTACTACCAATTCATAATTAATCTGGGCACAATAAACTTGGAGCATTTCAGCCTTTTTACATATCCACACTCTGCTAGAAAAAGCTTGCCTTCAATTCGGGGTGGAGCTTGCAGTTGTTTTAGAGGATTTATTAGCACAGGTATTTGCAGGTATTTGCATGGATACAAAAAGGGGAGTCATTCTTTGGAAAACAACAAAAATGAATTGCATATTTGCAGAGATCAGCACCATCCCTACCTACAGCGTTAACACACTGAATCAGGGCAAAACAGGCCTCATTTCACCTCTCAAATATTGGTCACAATTTGACCTATACACTATTTCTATGTTTGGCAGACAAGTCAGCTTTTACAAAATCTCATGGGCTTTTACAACAGCCCTCGCTAAATGCTGTATGGATAGCACCTACAGTAAATGCAGAAATGTGTAACTAGCTGCATATTAATTCATTCTAATGATCAACTGGTAGTACCTCTAGGGCATGAACTGTGTTAAAAAAGTAGTTGATAAATAATTTCAGTTAACACTGACAAAGAACCAATTCCTAGTAGTTATTCACAACTTTATTTTTTTATTCAGAGCTTTGTGATGACATGCTTGTAAAACAGAATGAAAAACAATCTTTTAACATGGTGACTCATCTGGCTATTAGTCACACAAGAAACTAAACATTTCTACGGAGAGAGCAGATTTTGAATTTTAAATATCAAGACTCACTATATATTGTTTGGATAGCGTTTAACCTTCTGAAATTTTTTAGCTGAGTCTCCAAATGAATAAGGTATATTGTATTAATAAGCACTATGTGAAATCTAATTTATAAGTTCCAAGAGTGCAATCATTCAAGGGCAGTCCAAGTTTGTCAACAAAAACATAAATAGAGTACTGGTTGCCTACTGATGGCAAATTGTCTGCAAGCTTCAGCTGGAGAGTGAGATGGCTAATTCCCAGCAGTTTTAGATCATCCCTAATAATTTTCCAAATTTTTGTAAATAATTTCCTGTCAGATGCTGCATTCCCAAAAAGCAAATCCTTAGGTAAGGTTATATGTAAATGGCAAAAGCGTGTGTAAACACCATTCACCTACTTTTGCTGCGGAGCCTTTAGAGTTCTCTCCACGGTGAAACCTCTGGCCTTTCCTGGATCAGGAAGATGCCATTTACAAAAAGGCAACTTCCACAAGAATTGAATATACATCAACACTGTCAGCAAACATTTTTGAAGACAGCACCTACTACAGAGGATTAAATAAGTGACACTGAAGAGTAGCTATTGTCTTTCAAAGCTTGAAAAAATAACCACTCTTTTTTTCTAGTCTAGGCCAGGGCTAGAAGGTCTTCACAAGTAATACTATGATAGATAACAAATGTAAATAATACCCTGAATTTAAAAAATCAATAATTGGAATGCAATACTGTAGACTGCTGCTCATATTTATAAAACTACAACAGTCGCATATGATTGTGGAGTAACTAAGCTGACTCAGTTTAAACACCTTAACTCCTCCTAGCCATGCTCAACTGTTTCTGTAGTCCATAGTTGACAATTTTGGTAGCTAGAGAAAATTTCCCACTCCCCTACTGCCCCTCTGTAATTTAAAATGATACATTGCAGTTCATTCTGAGTCAGTGCTAGGTATGAAGTTAGAGAATCAACTAGAAACAGTAAATGTTCAAACAGAATACTGAACTTCTTGCTACTGTACCTAAATCTTTATGTGACAATTTATGACTCCATCTGCAGCTTCAGTACAAACCACAGGATGAACTACAACTAGTAGAGCTTTGTCTCTCTGCAGTTTTCTGGCACAAAAATCCTGGATGTTCCTTTTACAAGTAAGAGATTCTGATAGGCATCAAAACTGTTTCAGGCCACCAAGCCAACATTCCTACAATATATTGCTGAATGCAGACAACACTATTTGTGTTATCGAACAGTAAAATGTAGAGTATAAAGTGGTAGTTTCTTCTGCATTTCAGCTGGTCTTGATTTCATGTCTTGTTTCTAAGCTTATAGAACGAGTCTGTTTGTCCATGTCTCAGATAATTAAGTGGATATCCACGGGTCTGCGCACTAAAAACCAAACGGACAAAAAGAGGAAAAAAACCCAAACCACCAAACCCGAACACAAAACTCCAAAACACAGCTACAACTAACCCCCAAACTCCTTCTGTAAAAGGCAGTGGATTGGAAATGTCGGAGGCATCACAGCCCGGCGCTTCTCTCCATGGGGGACTCCGGCCATGGGCCCCGGCAGACCCGTCGGGGGCGGGTGGGGCGCAGCCCGGACGGAGCCATCGGTGCGGCGGGC
>NW_008236184.1:2457961-2460339 GCF_000691975.1 Corvus brachyrhynchos
GCTCCCAGCTCCACTCCCCCGGCGCGCCCGCACGGCAACGGGAGGGTCTGACCCTCCTCCAGCCATGCCGCCCCCGGGCCAGCTGGGCTGCTGAAGAGTCCTTCTCCTTGACGGCTGAATAGGGACTGCTTTTGTTTCATCAGAAAACAACGGGCTCCTCACCAGAAAGCAGCGTCTCAGCTTCTCCTGGTACAGCCTTGGGGCTGCGCCGCTGCTCCCTGACCAGAGCGTTGCGTCTTATGAAAGTCAGGAACGTTTCTCTGGGGTAAGTGTGGTTTAAATGACGAGGATGACATTTGGAAATAAGACACACGAGTGAACAAGGACACGATTGAATACATGTTGGTTTTGTAGAGGAATCTCTCTATAGTTCTGCATAACTACACAGAATATTACACAGAATAAAGACATTTCCCTTTAAGAACTAATTAAAATAGAGGCTCTTTTCCTGGAACACTTAGGCGGTGATTATTTTGAATTTAAGATTATTGCACTATATTTCAGTGGACTGTTTCAGCTACTAAAGTGAAATTTACATTCACGTGCTAATTATTACAATCAAAAGCTTTTCAATTTACCGTGTAAATACTCATTCTTCACTCAAGGAAGATCTTTTTTTTCAGTACTGGCCTTGCCCAATCTGCTAAATGATCTTTAAGTCACAACTTCATTTGTGGCATCCTTGTTTTTGTCTGTATTGCTTCAATATTTTCTTCTTAAAAATTTGGATGGACAAAAAGCAAGACTGCACTCAGGGCCAGTTATTCTCATCACTGTGGCAAACAGTCCTCATGAGTCAGTTTGCTGGCATGAACACATAAAAATCAGCTTTGGCTGATTTTTAAATGTGCCTTAAGCAATAAAATATTTTGTTTATGAAATATGCTTACAAGCATCACTATCCAAATCTCTAGTTCTCTGCTAATGAAACATTTGGTAATATGTCTTGGGTGGGGCATCACTTTGCTATTTATTTCAGTGGACACAGAAATACAAACACAAATTACGCATTCTAGGAGAGAATACGGACAGGGACTGTGGGTCTGATTTTGTATGAGTTCATGGAAGTTGTTTGCCTCCCTGGGCAGGAACAAGGACATGAGTATGAGCAAAGAACTATTTTGTGCTACAGCTAACCCAAATGATGTTTGAGAGAGACATTTCAGTTTATCTGATGTATCCTTCTGTCAAGGTTAAGGGAGCTTGATTTTATAGAAAAGGTCACTAGATCCATTTATTTCTTTTACCAGTGAAAACTTTTCAAAGCACAGAACTGGCCTTTGGCCAGATGAAGACTGATGTCATTTCAAACACTGTGATGATTAGATCTGCATTGAAATTACCAGACTAATGTTTTTTGGATTTGTTTGTTTTGTTTTATTTTCCTTTTAATATAACAATGCTCAATAATGCTTAAATTCCAGCAGAGATAAAGCAGTATTTGTAACCATAGCAGAACTTAAACCTAAATGAATTAACGTAGACAAGTCCCTTAGAGGGAAACCCATGGCTCATTGGTACCCAGTAAACATCATAAACCTGTGAACCTCAGCTGCACAACCAAAATCTGCACAGATTTCTTATGGTGCGTTTATTGTTGGTACAGCATTGTTTACATACCATAATAAGAACCCCAAAAAAAACCAAACCAAACAACAAAAAAACCACGTATTTTGCATTGCTCACAAATTGTGCTGTCATTACATTATTCTTCTTTCAGCATTTCAGCAGATAGAAAATAAAATGACAGTACAAAAAGCTAAATCTGGAATATTTATTTGTTTGTGTGGCCAGGCATTGGAATAGATTGCTTAGGGAAGTGTTTAAGAGGCATCTGGGTCTGTGCTGGGTCATGTGGCTTGTGTTTTAAGGGTTACAGTGGCAGTTCTGGGTTGACATTAGGATTTGATGATCTTAAAGGTCTCTTCCAACCTTGATGATTCCATGATTCTGACTGGGGAAGACACCATGAGGCGATTCACAGCCCTTCCATATACTGACAGCCACATTTTGTTCTCTAACTAGTAATTTCTTGATGTGTGCATTTAAAAACATCCACTATGCATCAGTGGAGCTCATGGGCTCCAGGAGCTGCTGAGGGATCAACACCAGGAGCTGGCAAAGGCTGAGGCGCTGCCCTCAGCGATTGTCATATTTTGTGACCAGTCTGTGCCCACAGAAGGCAACTTCCCGAGGCACGTCAGGAACTGTCCAGCTTCTTGCCCTGACACGGTTTTTCACACACAGCCACCAGCATGTAGAATTCAGAAAAATACAATCGTAATAGTGTCTTTTACCATGGGGCGGCGGGGCGGGGATGACACCGGGCACAGCGGGACAACCAACTATCCATCCCTCCATCCATCCGTCCCCTCACG
>NW_008236184.1:2460501-2485250 GCF_000691975.1 Corvus brachyrhynchos
GCCGGGGCCGGGGATGCCGGGCGGGTGGCAGCTCCCCCGACATCATTTGTGCTGTGCTGGGCGGTGCGTGGATGAGCCGTTTGGCTCAGTGTTCCTGTGAGACGTTTCTGTTTTTTCACATAAATCCAGCTAAAAGACCAGCATGTTTTGCCTTTTGAAAATGCAAGGCATATTTAAATGTAAACACTTGTTTTCTTCATAATGAGAGTTGTATCCCCATGGAAGTCATGCTTTCAGAGTATTTTTAAAACTAAAACCAGTGTGATTTTTCAAAACTAAAATTGAATGTTACTTAGAGCTGTCATGTATTCTTCATAATATTTTGCAAAATAGTTCCTTTCTTGGCAGATTTTGCTGTTGAAAATAGCTCTATTGTTTAAAAAGCAATTCTATTGATACACAATATCAATATTGCAATCAACTATTGTATTGATATCTTTGAGAAATGTAGCATTTAATTTCATTTTCTTCCAACTTGCAGGTTAATAATTGTGGTCTCCAGCTGGTCATCCAGACCTCATCAATACCAGAAAAAACCAAACCAGTAATTATAATCTTTTCTGGGACAGTTATGTTAATTAATGTAGTGGTATGACAAGGCAAATTGATATGCTTTCAAATAGGAATTACGTTTTCAGTACTCATCTGTTGACTTACCTAATGCATCTGATACTATTTTGTTAATTTATTTCATCCTATTCAAGACATATAAAATAAAACCAGGGGGTTTTGTACTATAGCCTGCCATAAGCTTAACATCTCTCTCTCTCTCTCTCTATGATTTCTTGTTCTTCCATCTGTGCCTCTTTTTCTCCTGTAACTGCAGTATTCCTCACAGGGTGGGGTTTGTTTTTTGTTTATTTAGTCACCTGCATATGAATAGGCTGGTAACTTCCATATTTTCACTTTGGTTTTCAACAGTGAAGCTTTTAGTTGTAGTATCTTAAAGGAATGAATATACCTTTTACTGGAGAAATTATTTCTTTGTAGAAATTCCTGAGAACTGCTGTTATTACTAAGGTTGTGTTTGTCTGTGTAAAGACGTTATTTGCCTTTGAAAACTTTAACATTTCTCTATAATGTTGTGTTACAGTTTGAATTCAGAATAAATAAAGAACAGTCATCTTTCCACAATAGACTTCTGCAGCATGATCTGGAAAAAAACTACTCAGGAAGACAAGGTAACATTTGATAGGGTTTGGTTTGTTTGTCTTTTGTATCTCTTTTATTATTTCAAAAGTAAGGAAAGATTGCATCATAATTAGAAAATATAAGAGTGACATTGCTTCCTACTTGGCTACAGTAATTCAATGTAATTACTGTTGCATCATGTTCTGAACCCACTATCCTACCACTGCTTGGCTTTTTTCATCCTTATTTTTCCCCCTCATGGAAGAGCATTTTGTTCTTCTGCCTACAAAGCCACAAACTGTCAAGTGCCCTACTGTACATTCCTTCAATATCCACACAGTTCTCTAATGTAACATTTTATTGGATGTTTAATGTTTTAATATATTTAGATAAAATTCATTTCTAATTTAGATCTGTGATATTAAGAGAGAGTTTTTTCTGTTGGGCTTGTGTACTCTTGGTTTTGCAAAGAAAGATATTGGTGATATCGCTGCTAACTGTGGTGAGGACTGGTAGAGACTTGAAACAACATTTCTTTCCATGTTGCTGCTGCTTGCCTGTGATTGGTGTGAGTAGAAAATCAATTTAGTTATCATGGCAACTCTTTATCCATTCTGGTAAAAGATGGAGGCCAGCAGCCATTCAGAACGGGTTGATTTTTAGGGATATTTTACCACTGATGGAGTAAGGGTAAGTCTGCAGTTTGGTTTTGTTCCCTGTGTGGGAGACCAAAGAGTATTAAGTCCTTTGGTGCATAATAAGCAGCTCTATCTCCCAGTACCATCCAGTCTGACAGAACTTTCTGGTTTGGAGTTGGAGCAGAGTACAGGTTCTTTATCAGGACTTGGTGAGACTTCTATTCACACACCTACCAAATCCAGATCCCAAAAAAGCAGCCACATTTTTAGTTCACGTGCTTCAGGTAACAGTGGAAACTTCTCATTAGTCTCTCTCTCTTTTACTGGGTTTTTTCTAGTGTTTCCTTTGGGTGTTAAGAGAGGTCAATAGACCATTGTCAGGAAGCCACTAGAAATTTTTTCAAAAATATAATACAGGCATTTAATCAGAGGCTTTTTATAAATCTTTCTTTAATGAAAGAGCAGCAATAGGGATCATTTACATATGTCTTTAGGAGGATGACAGTAGAAAAAAAGTCACTTTACTGCCATCCTGTCGTGTTTCAGACTGATTTTTTGGTTTTTGGTCTTATGTTTATTGGCTTTAAAACGTGAGGCACAACTAAAGTAAGACTTTTGCTACAATGTTGATTGATTTTAGTGGGGTTTTTTTAGTGTCTTTTTTTTTTTAACAGTTTTGATTTTGAAGGACACATAGAAAGTGTTATTAGAATAACTAGTGATAAAACATTCAAGAGTAGCACTGAAAAGATTCTAAATTGACTGACAAATTGTTTTACTTAAATAGCTACTTAAGGGTATATTTCAGACAATAATGAACTCGCTATAGTAGTAAAACAGTTGTCTTGTTTATTAAAGAATTGATGCTTTTACTGGTAACATAGTTGATTTATTTGAAGGAACAGGAAACAAAAGGGCAAGCACATAAAAGTCAAGCTTATATTTTGTGGTAGTGCATTGTGCATGCACAATGTTCTTTTTTGACCAGTATTTTTCAGTGGATCGTATTCCAAATAAGCCAAAGCTCACAGAACACATTTGTTGATTAATTTTGCATGTATTTTTAGGCATCCTCCCTTTTTCTTCCTATATTAATGAAATGCTTAAGGATGAGTAGCTTTATAAATATGTTTTAAAGGGCTGTCTGTTTCTTGATAATGGAGTGAACTATAATACCAATGATCACTAGGTATTGCATGCACTTACCTTTGAAAGACTTTGCATTTGTTTGTGGCTCAGTGGGACTGTTTCAATACTTTGGTGTTTTAGTTTCTAGTTCTATCAACATCTATTTGATCTGTGTCTTTAAATTAATCTTACGTTGGGTAATATCGTCTTTAAGTTCAGATACTGAAGTTGTGAAACAATTTTACAATCTTATATTAAAACATCATTGAGTTGATGCCTTAGGTTTTAACTTTTATATTTTTCAAATTCTGTACTGCTTAGTGTGTTACTCTGAAGTTTCTTGTAGCCTGTTAATTTCTGCTCTCTTGTGCTAGGTAGACATAACAAAGCATCTCTGGGCCTGCTCTGCAAGGACACCTAGACTGTCCTAGGCCCAAAAAGAATAAACCAAAGAGCCTCTAAGGGGGGTAAGCTGAGGGGAATTACATCGTTAAGCTGAAGCTTTAATTGGAGAATTAACCCTGATATGCAAGTGAACCAAACCTATAAAAGTGTGAAGAACTCGTGACCTGTCGTCCATCTTGGGATCCATCTTGGCAGTAGCCTCTGGCTCCCCAGGGAGTACCTTTGAAGGCCTTTCAAATAAACACCTACTTTTATTCCCTTACTCCTGTCTAGTCTCCGTTTCTAGGAGGCCTCTTAAGGCATCAGGGTAATTCTAATCAAAATAAAGAAATTTACAAAATATCTGCTTATAACAAATTGTGGAAAAAAATTTCAAAGTAAAGAAATGGGTGTACTTTGGAAAGAGGATGTAGAGGGATATAGTTGTAAACAAATAATATCAGGAAAGAAAATTGATAAATCATAGTACTGAATAGAGGCAAAAAGCACTTTTATACTTTACTTTTTATTAGAAAGAAAATTTCGCTTTTATCACCTGTAGTTCATTAAATGCATCTACAGAGCAGTAGTTCATGTATTCTCTGTATGATTTTCCAATAGATAACACGAATTTTGGGAGCAGTTCATCAATAACGTTTCCTGTATTGCAACGTACTGCTGAAGAAAAAATACTGAACTCTGATAGACTTAGCCTGGAAAGGTGAGAGGGTGAAGGAGCACACAGACCAGAGCCTGAGCCCCCTGGTCTAAAGTGACCAGTGCCCCACTAATGGCTGCAGTCAGTGGAGGGCTTGGGTTGTTGGGTTTTGTCTGTGTGTGTGTGTGTGTGTGTGTTTTTGAGAGAAGAACTGTGTCCCATGGAGAAATTCTGTGTGAGTGTCTTTGTGATGAATATATCCATACAGCAGCCATCTAAGGCAGGCAGATTTCTGATCTGAACAGGCTGTTCCTGTGATAGTTGAAGAAAAACTTAACAAATTGTGAGGCCCCATCTGTTCGAATTTTAGTGTGGTCATAACACAAAACTTCCATGTAGTTTCCATGTAACAAGTAAATCTCTGAGAGAAGACATGTTCAGAAAATTTTGGAAATATTTCTGCTATGTTTTTATGCTAATTTTTTAGTAGGTAGGAGTTACTACTTTATCTACAGAATTTAATTAGCAAACATAAGTAATGTTACCTTAACCAAGATAATATACTTTTCTCTATTCAGTTAGAGTGGGTGAGCAGAAGGTGGATTACTGATTTGTTACTTACTTGTGTGTTCTTTTTTTTCTTTTTTCTTCCAGGCAAAAACTGACAGTGTGCCCAATTATTGATGGGGAAGATCACCTTCGTCTTTTGAATTTCCAGCATAACTTTATAACTCGTATCCAAAATATTTCTAATCTTCACCATCTTGTTTTCTTAGATTTATATGATAATCAGATTGAAGAAATAAGTGGGGTTTCAACTTTGAGATCCCTGAGAGTCCTTCTGTTGGGAAAGAACAGGTAAAAATAATAAAACTAACTAAGGCACTCTACTTCCTATGGTGTAACAACTGTGATTTCCCATTGTTTCTGTTACTTACAGTTTTCAGTTTGTGATGTTGCTGTCATACCAGTGAGACCAGCCCTAAGAGTAGCTAAGTGTCAGGGATCCCACTGAGGAAGTACAGAGATTTTGTGTGTCATGTTCTTCAAAACTTCCTTCCTTAGTAAATTTAAGCAACAGTTCCAAAGTACTTCACATGTTTCCATCTAATCTTCTATTCTGATTGATTATTAAATATGTGTTCTTAGATTTGTGTGGCTGGTGGTATGTCTTTTCACATCAAATGTAATATTCATTGATTATTTATAACCTATAAAAAGTATTTCTGCCTGATACATTTAGCTGGAAAAAATACCAGACAGATGAGTCATAGATTTTATTGCTTATGTATTGCTTCTAGTCCTGTAGCCTTTAATTTTAATAATGTAGTAATACACGTATCTGTGGAATTGCTCACACATCTAAGGGTTGTGCTCTGACTTGGTTAATTTTCCTTATTTTCTTGTATTAAGTAAAGTGAGAACTGGTGGCCAGATTTCAGTTGTGCAGATTATAAAGAATGTACCTCCTAATTCAGCCTGTACTCAAAACCAGCAAGTTTCAATAGTGCAGTATGTTACTAGAGCTAAGAGCTTTTGTATTAAAAAACTCACCTGTAGAAATCAATTTTGTTTATAGTAAATTACTGGGGCATGGGAACTACAGTTTTAAAGCTTTTGAGGAATTATTTTCCTTATCATAACCCTGCTGAGTGCAGTTTACCTTAGAAGTATGGTGTTGAAGTAGTTAGGACTTGGCCTCCTCATGGGTGAGTGGTTGCATGTCGCACACAGTTGTTAGCAACTTGTTTTCAGCTTGATCTGTATGTGATCTTTGATTACTCTCAAAGCAAATGCTTAATACTCATGTTTAATGTCATCAGCCAGTAGATGATGCTGTTGGGTGTATAATAGCCTAGGTTTGGAATCTGATAAAATATGACAGGACAGAGAAGTTTTAAGACAGTGAAGTTGTTGACTTTGTTTTCTAGTGGAGCAAGTATTCCATTCTTTTATTCTTTCTAGAAGAGCCACATAAATACTGCTGCTGTTGAATTATTGACAGTCAGAAAAGAAGGTGATAGTCTTAAAGGCATACTCATTTATCTGTCCTTTTTTTTTTTTTCCTGGTTCAAAATGTTGTTATTTTTCTGTTACTCTTGGTAGTCAGGAAAAAAGGCTAAACGTTTTACTGGCTGGAAAATGAAAGATACTTTTAATCTAATATTAAAAATAATTTGTCATAATTGGTATCTTGCAGAATAAAGAAGATCTCAAATCTGGAGAACCTAAAAAACCTTGATGTTTTAGATCTTCATGGAAATCAGGTACAGTACAGTAACCTGATTGCTTACATTTCTTGTGTAGACATCGTGTATTTGCTGTGTCTTTTACCAAAATAGTGTTTCATGAAGGGAACTCGTGGCAAATTTTGCAAATCTTGAGGTCACAGAAATCAGTATATTAATAAAAGGTGTCATGATGTTTATTTTGAATCTTCGTTCCAGTCTCTTGTACTTTCAGTGTTGTACTTCAGGAAAGTTACAGCAATTAAAATGCTGAGTCAGCTGAGTATAATGGCACTCACACCTACACAATAGTAACCTACCACAAGCAGTTGTGGTGTAGTTAAAGAAATACAGTCTTAGAACAGCTATAAAATTTTTAGGTACAATTGATTGCTGTTTCTACTGTTGGTGGTCTGACAAAACCAGATTCCCTACATATATGTAAAAGAGAAGAAAAAGACAAGTTAGCAGTGTAGGGACTTGTTGATATAAGTGATACAGTAAGTTTGTGGCTGCTTTGAATACCATTAGTTGAACAATGTGCACATTGTACAGTGGCAGAGGCAGTCTAGGACCAGATGATGGCATTGCTCTTAGAGTCTTGGCCATCTCCAAACTTACTCATTCACAAATGTTTGTGTGGTTATAATCCTTTTTGTATTGCTGTTGGAAATTTGCGGGGGTGGGGGGGGTATGTTTTTGATAAAAATATTTGCAGACTAAAGATGCAGTTGTGGCAGTCAGCACACTTGCACAGCACAAATGAAGGAATCACTAATGGAAATGAAACGCATCTTGTACAATTCTTACAAGTGATTGTGATGTAGATCTGACTCTTTTTTTCTCTTCAAGTGTCGGTATAACTCCCTTTACATTAACTTTACTAGGAGTTTTGGGCATAGGACCCAACTGGTTGTTGCTAGATCACCTTCATAATGATAGGCTTACTTTGATCCAGAGAATGTAACAAATTATCCTATTTCAGGAGCTAACATTAAATCTTGGAGTTTAGTAAGTTGTTTTGGTTTTCAAAATGTTTTCATCATACATGTATGTGTGAAGGGCACAAATGTTAGGAAATGGAGTTAATTATTTCTTTTTTTGGTAGGTTTAGCGTATTTTTAATGTAAGGACCAAATAAAGACCATGAACCTATCTTCCATATATAAATTATCTTCCTTTCTAGTTGAAAGATAAGCAAGTTTTCCTGATTAAGTTTTTTTTTCCTGTCTTTGAGGAATCCAAAATTTAAAACACCAATCTGCCATCCATAGTATTAATTATTTTTGAAGGCTTAATGAAGAAATGAAGAAGGGAAGAAATACTGTGTTTGGGATACACCTTCTTAGTGGAAACCTACTTGTTTTGAAGGCTGGCTTTTGTTGTTGTTTTTTGCTTATATAACGGCGAATAAGGGAGCTCCTTTAACTATTTAAATTTGTGGGATTTTTATTTTTGGCAGTCTTCTAGTCTATCTTAAAAGGTATTTCTTCTACATTGTAAATTTCTGAAGAACAGATTTCAACAGCAGAATTGGCTCTGAGAATATGTTTTCCCATGTTCAAGAATGTAGCAATTTAAACAGCAGATCAGTGGAATTCGAGCCAGACTTATCTCAGCAGTGTTCAGCAAAAGGACAATAATCATTGAGCATTGTTCATTGTGTACAGTATCTCTTATATGTTACAGTATCTCTTATATATCTTATATGTTACCCTGATGATCACCAAAAAACTAAATTCTGTGTACAAGTTATAGACAAAGCATAAAATATACACTAGACTAACTATTATTAATGCAGTAATACAGACACATAGTATTGCATCATTCAGGGATGCTACACATGAATTTTATTCTAGAAGCTTTAAATATAAAACTTAATTGGAGTATTTCCTGTGTTCCTCTCATTTCTGTGAATCATTTTTTTCCCAGAAGTTCAGGATGTAAGTAAAATTATACCACCTGATTTTTTTTCATGCATGAACTTTTTTTCAGTCATCTCAGAATTTTTTTTTTAAAGATGCAACTGTCATTTGTGCAATTTAATTATTGTTGAGTGATTATTTGGTGCATAACAACCTTTTTCTGAATTCTGTTTTGTAGTGAGATATTCAAAGATACAAGCAAATGAGAAAATAAATAGTATTTTTGTTCAGCATTTACAAGTAGACTTTGACTTGTGTACTAATTTCTTTTTGATATTACCATTGTATTACTTGAAACATCCAAAAAGAAGTGGTAACAGCTTGTATTATTTCTTACCTCACAGTCCATATGAAAAGCTGCTGTACCTTCATGTGTGCATGCATAATTGAAACAGGCAATTCAGTAGAGCTAATCTTAAAGCTTAGCAAAGTGGTAAAGAGTATCTCTATATGTTGCTGATGAAATCATTATCTTTGCAATAGCAGTGAAACACCAGGATTAATATTCTAGACTGTGGCATTCTAGCCTGCAACTCTAGCTGGGCAAACATCAGCGGAGGTCTGTGCTTTTCCTGCTAACCGTCTGCTCTTGGGGTTGCTTTTACAAGTCTCTCTGTCTAAATATGTTCTTCTCAATAGTGGTATTTTCTGTTCCTCTTGCTGTAATATTTTTGTATAAAATACACATAAATGGATAGTTTAATTAGCAGTTGAATCAAAAGTAGGTTTAAGATGTTATTTAATTTTGGTCTTGCTATCTACTTTCGTATGCTTTTGAATTGAGAAATGGCTGAAATAATTCTTATAGCAGCGTATTCCAGTCACAGACTTACATGTACACATATATGTATGTATATGTGGAAATTGCCAACAAAATGAGAGGTTCTCAAACTGTTAAAAAATTTCTACCTTACCTCTTCTCCTGTTCCAGGAGCTGCTAGACACTTTCTGCAAACTGGCATGGCCAGACTTGCACTGGTGTAAAGCAGCAGGAAGCTCTGTGTCTGTGGGGAGGTGTGTGACACCAGGTACTGTTTCACTGGTCTGCCCTTGGCACTGTTGGCCTCCCGGAGAAGGGATGGTGTGCGTGGGCACTGGGTGCTAGAGAGGGCTTTCAGTGTACAGCAGATGATCATTCTAACTGACAGGGAATTATACATGTTGGTAGCTCTTTGCACTGCCACACCTTGTGGCTGCTGAAGTATTTTCCACAGGAAAACCTGCTGTCTTCTTTCTGCCACCCAGCATGGGTTTCACTAAGAGTACCATAGGCATGTCCCTTGTGCTGTGGCTGTCCTCCTTCTCCCTGTGTGCAAGTCATGCATAAATGTCTGCATAGGTGCTGGAGGACAGATCCCACACTGCCATGAGAAGGAATTATCTGGTCAGAGAGCCTTGTGTGGATCACTGGGAAATATTAACAGCAGGAAATGAACCCATACTGCGTCACCAGAGCAATAATGCTTCTGTAAAATACAATGGTATTTCTAGAAATAAAAACTGAAATTAAGGATCATTAGTTATTATTGCTCTTTTTATGACTTTTTTTTTCTTTGTCATTATCGCCTGAGCCTTTAAAATAGGGTATTAGGTATAAAAACAAGCATCTGACAGCTGCCTGTTTATCGTAGTTCAGACTTTGCTAGATCCCTCCATTATCTAACCCCAGGAAGATAATTGAGTGTCTTTGCAGACAAATTAAGGCTCAACCATGCACAAAATCCCCCTATTTTGGCATACCACAATACCATCAGTGTTGGCTTGGTTTTATGTGTTTTCGAGGTTGCTGCTATGGAGCAGCACAGCTGAAGGAACCTGATTTCTGATGGGATAGAAGGAAATGTTGACTGAGTTTTACTGCAGGATGGCAAGAAAGATGTGGGTGAATACTTGTTCTGGATCTCTAGCACACTGTAGCTTGTTTTCAGTAATTTGAAATGAGTATCATGTTTTAGAGAAACACAGGCACGCTATTGTATGAAGTTGATAGTTCATGTATGCTTTTAAAATGTGTGCCACATATATATGTACATATTTTATATCCATATAAACCACAGTGTGCATGTTTATCATATCTCTGACAGATTGCTAAAATAGAAAACATCGGTCATTTAAGTGAACTGAGAGTGTTAAACCTTGCCAGAAACCTCCTAACTGTTGTAGAAAACCTGAATGGACTGAATTCACTCACAGAGCTCAACCTCCGTCATAATCAAGTCTCTGCTATAGTAAGGAGCAAAACTCTTGTCCTTCTCTTTTTTATTTTTCATTTCTTTGTTTTTGACAAAATGCACTGTAACTGTAGCTTGTTTAAACCATATCAGTGTTTCAGATTTGTGAGATCTTGTGTTTCCCCATACTGTATTACTTATGTAGTTCTGCTGCAATACTTAATTCTACAACTAGAGGTGAAACAAAACCATTCACTTTTGGTGTTATTTTCTTAGATAATGACTTAGATGACCTTTAAAGGTCCCTTCCAACCCAAACTATGCTGTGATTCTACGATGACTTGTAGTGTTTCAAATCTTGAAAGCTCATGATATTTCTTTGGGAGGGGGGGGAGATATTCTGAAAAAGCTTTGTAGTTCTAACATGCAAATTTAGATACTCTTCTTCCATACAAGTTCATGTTCTAGAAACAAATCCTCTCAGTTTCTGGAGGTTAGCGAAGCTATCATGATGCCTTTTCCTGGTCTTAAAATCAAGAATCAAACACGGTTAGAAAGGAAAAAGGGGTTTTACTTCAGTATTTATTTTAAGGATCCTTAGGTGCACCACATCCAGGTGGAATGCACACCACAATGCGCACACATGATAGATTGAGTATAGCATTATAGGTCTTACTAATTAGCATATCTATCAAAGATTTCCTAATAAGAGGCTCGAGTGAGCCCTCCTCCCAGAGAAACCTTCCCCCTGGGTGGTCCTATCTTAGTTTACAAAATGTGTTCTGGAGAGAACCTTGGTGTCTGGGGCTTTCTGATCCCTAACAATGAGGCTTCTAAGATGTTTAGTCTCCTCGCTTAACAAAATAAGTCTGAGAATATAGGCTAGAAAACACTGAATACAAAAAGCTATAAAAAGGTATATAAAAGGCGTATAAAGAAAAGGCAAAAAATCATCATGGCATCATCAGACCATCTTAAGTTTCAACTTAAGAATGTTGCTGGGGCAAATGCAGAGAAAACGGGTATTGATCATAAGATTAGAGTTTTCCAATGGAAGCTTTAGCCTAGCATTTTAAGTCTTTGTATTCTAAAAATTAAGCTTTTCACCGTGCGGTTTGAGTTGTAGTTCAGGTATGGCAAGTGGATTATTCGAACAAGAGCTTTTTAAAGTAAAACAGATTTTACTTAGATGGCTACCTTTTTCTGGCCTGCATAATTCTTTTAGTTCTTGGTCTTCTGTTGCTGCTGAGCCTTTCTTTTCTTCAATTTCTGCTATTTGCCAAATAGGAATTGTTTTTACATCTCAAAAATAAGAAATTTCTGCTCACTGCTGATTCTGTCACTGTACCTTCCCCTGCATCCATGATGTTACCTAGAATTCTCTTTGCTTGTAGCCTCTGCCTTTTCAGTCCTCTCAGGTGCAACTTGTACTTCCTGCTTGCTTTCTGCTGTCTCAAGTGAAGAGTCAGCCTGAAATTTAAATAAGTGATTTACAGACTTGGACTCTGTGCTGTATCTCAGTGTTTTAGTGTTTCCTGGAAGACACAGTGTTTCAGAAGATGGTGTTCTCTTCAGGGAAGTACTGTATTTTGCTTGTTGGCCTGTGGGGGTTTTTTAACTGTTGGTGGTGGTGGTATCTTTTTGGGTTTTTACTCTGATTAAATTCTAATGAAATACAGTTTTGTGAGTGTAGATTTTTTTTGTTTGTCATTGAGTGGTAATTTTAGCAAGTACAGTACTAACTCTGTGTTTAAGTCTTGGACACATTACACTCTCTAAAACTCTAAGTAAATATGGCTCCTAAAATATAGTCTTTTTTCCTATATTAATGATAGGTGTTGTCTTTTTCTGTGTGTACAAAGAAGTGCATGTGGTTTTTTACTTCTATTTGTTTTATTTTTTTAAATGAAAGCTACATTCCTTTTGTATGGAAATTCAGATTCTGCTGCAATAGGAAATTACTGAAAATGCAGAAATATGGAAAGAAATACATCATTCTATGGAAAGAATATCCAAGATAATTTATTTCTGGAGCACTTGAGTAGCTGAGGAAGGGGTGCTATATTTCTTTAAGATGAAGTTTAAGTGTAAATGATTGACTGTGCAGGTGGAGGAGACATTTTAATCATGATATTGTTATGGTATAGCACTTAGCTGCTAAATATTCACTCCTAAGCTCATGAAAATAATTTGTTTACTGTTCTTTAGTTACTCACTGTGACAATACTCATCGTGAATCAAGCTTTTTAAACTTGATTATTCCTTCAAATGAAAGAATCTAAACTCAATTTTTAAAAGTTTTCTATTCTAAAATAATTTATAAAATTAATCTGATTTAAATAACTTGCATTTTTTTGGTGAACATTCCTTATTTTTCACATACCTCCCTTTCACCTGCCCTAAGTGTATTATTCTTATGTAGGAAAGATGATAATCTCATTTATCAAACAAAATAAGGTTCCATACTGAACTCTCTACCCGTTGCAGTTTACTGTATTGAATAACTAAAGTTATCCAACTGGGTTGCAGTTGGTTTGAGGAATTAAATCTGCAATCATCCTTTACAATCCACTGGCCTTGGACTACCAGTTTAGGGACTGGTTTTTGTCTTTGAGCTTTTCATTACAGACTGAAAATCCTTGAATCAAAAGTAGTTATTTTTGTAAGAATAAACTGTAGATTCAAAGATGTTGGATTTACAGAGGCAGTCCTGAGGCTTTGTTTATAGCAGGAGCATCTTACAGGATTGAAGTGTATTCAGAGAGTCTGACTATTCAGGAGAATAGCAAACAGAATAAATGATTACAAAGAGTCTTGTATGGCATCAAAAGCACAGATCTATATATACTATGAGTTATGAAATATCTACTTATTTTCCATCCAGTTGTGAGTTAAGGTCTCTCTTAGGAAGATGATCTATATCTTTTTTTTGGAAGACTGACCTGCTTGTTTGCTTTGAGGTATTAAAAATTTATAGTTTTGGGTTTTGTCATCTGCAGCTTGATCTCAGACTTGGAGGAGGACTGGTCAAGGTATTCACCATCTTTTCAGGAAAGAACTCTTGCTCTCTGTCCACCTTACTGTAAGACTTTGTATTAAGACTGAAGTAGCTGGAGGCTTTTTTTTTTTTTTTTTAACAATCCTACCTAGTGTTTCCTGTCACACCTATGAGACTTGCAGCATGTTTTACAGGACAGCAACACATCATGCTAGTTACAGAAATTGGTCTTGAGGGGCAATTACTTTGTATTCCCCAGTGATCAGTTGAAATCATTGCTGCTTAAGCATTACTGTGCACAACCCTTTAATGCCTGTCTTCGTGTGTGTATCCAGCTGTATCATGTGTGCCCACCCTTGGTGTCAGCACCAAGTAGCCTTAGGGACAGAGGCAATATCCCAATATAGCTCTGTTGTGAACTCAGTCTTTCCATGGTCTGATCTGGAAGGACTCAGAACAGCTCTGAACTAGGAGTTTTGCAACTGCAGACTTGATCACATAAGCCCTGCTCATCGTATCCAGCAGTGACTCTCAGCAGCTTTGTTAGCTTACATTTAGTGTTTCATTAATAGGAGCTACAGGGTTTGTTTGAGCTGCCTTTGTTTACCTGTTTGGAATGAACTGTTCCGGAATGCTATGTAGACATATCAGAAATCTGATGAAGGGAGGAAGGGTTGTAGGCTAAAATCAAGACACAGAGCTCTGATGCTCTTTTCCTTTTCCCAGGTTTGTGTCCACAGGTTTCAAGTTGGAGTATGGCCCTTGTTAGGGTAAGGAGATGCAGACTTAGACCTGAGGGGTTAGGTGTGCAGTCTGGCTTGTGAATCACTGCAGATTGTGTTGTCTGTCTGGTATGGATTTATATTTTTTAAATAAAGTTTGATCTTACTTGTTATGTTTCATCTTACTAGTATTTGAGCTATTTTCTATGTACAGGTTTTCTGCAAAGGAATTGAGTGGCAATATTTATGGTTTCTTATTCTGTAAACTCATACCGTCTTCTAAATGTTAATTGTAAAGGCTGTAAAGGTGACAGAGTCCTTCAGATCATTCTCTGACTGGAGAGTCACTGCTGTTTGGCAGTGTTAATTGCACTGCTGTAGTGCACTTCAAAAACCTTATTTCAGCAAGCTGGGGTGGGATTTTTTTGGGGTTTTTTTTTGGTTTTTTTTTTTGTTTTTTTTTTTTTAGCATGTTTATCCTGCAGCATGAATGCTGAGACAGCACGTTGGCTTATTTCCCAAAAGCCTGTTCAGAAAGCAGCAGCAGCCGTATCCTCCTTTTCTTTAGCATCATTTGCTTTGCAAGTGATGCAGCGTGTTCTGCAGAGTGGGATCTGCACCGAAACACTCCCTTGCAGTCTGCGTTAGGGAGAGATGGGGCTGCACGTTCAACAGAAATCAATGTTGCAGCAAGGTTACAGCATTTAGAAATGAAAGCATTTCATCAGGCCAAGTAAAGGGGCTCAAAAGCCAGTTTCAGCTGCTGAATTTATACCTATCTTTTTCTTCTAGAAAGATGTGGATACTTTGCCCTGTCTCCAGCGTCTCTTCCTCAGCTTCAACAATATATCTAGGTAAGGGGAATAGTAGTTTGTTTCCTGTCAGTAATTTGAAGTATCTTACTGGAGCTGTATTTCATGAAAATTTGAATTCAAACACTGTGAGTACAGATCCTTTTTTCTTCCCTAACATATCAGATAAAAACACAATCAAGCCATTGTGTATTTTCTACTTTAAGCATAAAAATTCTTGAAAATATTTGCATTTAAATGTAGTTGTATTATGAGTATTCTACCAAGAAACATATTTTTAATTAAAGAATCATCATACTGTTTATAGTGGTCAAAATTAAAAGTGATTTTGTAAATATGTTGTTTTGCTGTTAACCTCGTTGTCTGTTAAAGCAGCATTATGCAAGGTACAAATTATATTTAACATTCCATCACTGTATTTCTGGAGTTATGCAAACTGCTGAGTCAGATTCTGCTTACTATGGGTAATTATTTCATGCTTGTATTTTACTTGTCGTTGTGCTAATAAAGTCTGAAAGGTATATTCATGGTTGCCTTTTAGACCAGATGGCAGAAGCAGAATAGCTCAACTCACAAAGCTGGGCTTCTATAGTTTCAAGTAACTAAGAGCATTTTGTTATAAATAGAAATGTTTGTCTTCTGTGCTTTTCACACAAATGCATTTTTCAAGTCTGCCTTTATACTAGTGCCAGTATTTAAAACAAAAGCCAAGTGCCTGCATTATCTTCAATTTGGTATGTCCTTTTTTTAGTCCCTTGATCACCAGCAGCCTTCTTTGTTTAGAATCAAATAATTGAATGTGGGATAGGGGAAGATGCTTCGTGTTCTAATTACTGCAAATGCCATGCTATTCTTGTGGTATCTGCTTTCTCTGTAAAATGTACTTAGTAGGAGCTTTTATTGTTGTAGCTACTCAAACACTTTATATTGACCTGCATTATGTTTTTTGCAGACAGCTCCAACCTACTTGTCTGTGCTCCTTAGGTTCTTAAAGTAGAAATACAGTACATCTTAAATACTCATGGCTATAAAACATTTAAAAATAATTCAGAGATGAAGTGCAGGAGTTTTTGTTATGTTCTTCCCTTAGTTAATTTGCTAGTCTTTTTATTTTATGTTTTAAATTGGCATAGTGAAGGGAGGGGTTTGCATTTTGCTTCTATTGAATCATTTCCAGAATTGAGATTTGCCTTTTGTTTCTGGCTTTCTAAAAAAAGTCTCAGGTTGGCAGGAGCAAGGAGGGCACTGCAGTAGCTTGGCTCCCTCGCTGTCAGGGAGCATCACTGCAGTCAGGGAAATTGCTGTGTCTTTGTATGGACTTGATGCATTTTGTGTAGCTTTCTGACTGCTTTCTCATATTGTTTTTTACAAATTTGTGTTATTTTTACAGTGTTCAAAGAAGGAAAATGTTTTGGATTTTCTGTGAGGTTTTGATAGATTTCTCAAAGTTTGTGATCAGAACCTTGCTTCTGGGTACTATATCAAGTTTTTTGTCATTTATTCATTGCAGCTTTAGTTGGCCTATTGCTAGATCTAGTCTTAGCTTTCATGTAAGCTACAAATACTTATCTAGAACATATATGGAAATACATAATTAAGCTTTAATTTGCAGTTGGAATAGGTATAAAAAAATCTTAATGTTAAACAAAGGATATTTCTCTTCTATACGTTTTGTATATGCATGTAGGTAGATAGGTGGATGGATTATTTTAACTCTTTCTTTACCAGTCATTATTTTAAAACACACAAATGAAAAATTTCTTTTGATCACATTTAGCTTGGATTTTTTAAAATAATAAGCTTTTACTACATATCGAAGTTCTGAAGGCTAAAGCCCCCTTTAATTCCCAATCTAGAGTTATGTAGTAGATATGTTTTCTACTAGGGAAGTGAATAAATATGCAGGAATATTCTGTGTTCTCATGCTTGGCTTGATACTCCTTGAACTGACTGAAGAAGTTCTATGCAACCATAACACCAATGAACTGCTGTGCTCTATCTGACCATTGCTACGCCCCTTTTAAATAGTTTTGTGTGCTTTTGAGTCACTTACTCAGGTTTACTCTGTGCCATATGATAATTTGAAAATTTTTTCCTAAAACCATCTGTGTCTGTACAACTGAATTTTGGTTGACAAGCAAATTGGTGCACTAATACTCTAATTAATTTATCTGTAGGTGCATAGGAAAAAAACCTGCAAATGGAAACAAACAACAAAACTGCCAGAACTTGAATATATTTGTTACAATTTCATTGCAATATTTTATTAATGTTCATCTTTAAAAATAGCATTTTTGAGGCAATGCTTCCATGGAAAGATTTTCTTGTTCCTGTCTTTGTGTCAGTGAAAATTCTTGAGTCTTAAATTGACACATACTGACACATTGAATTAATATTTCGGTAGAAGAGTCGCGAATACCATTAAAAATTGTCACTATTTTAGGCATGAGGATCTACCGCAGGTTTAATCACTATGTTCTTTTTACCTCGTGCTTCAGAGGAGGGCTCAGGATGCTGCTGCTTCTCTGCAGAACTTTTAGTAAAAAAGGATGTATTGGTAAGATAATGTAAGCTAAAGCTGAATTTGATGCTGATAGGAAACAAAGGAAGTCCTGTTTCTGGATTCAGCCCAAAAAATCCTAGCAGTTTCACACTGAAGGCGTTCATACCTGATGGCTGAAGGCAATATCTGTGTGTAGAACTGGTTATAAAGAAGTGGGAGAAATCCCATTTTTAATTTGTCACGTGGCACAGGGAAGAGATTGCAGTAACATTTGCAAGAAAGATTTGCCACTGAGATTCAGAAAGAAAGTTATTGCTCATATTTGAGCATGTGAAACCAGGGAAAACCATTTTTTATTCTTGGAAACATAATACATACTTCCGCTGTTACACTGCTCTCTGGGTCAGCATTATGTTGGCTTTTTCATTTAGTCTAGGCATATGGAATAAGTTGGATACAAACTCATGTAATTCTTGTTCTTCATTTGGTTGCTGAATTGGAAATCTGAGAGAAGCAATGTTTTTAGCTTAATAAAAACAAGAAAGTACCTTTTTTACTCAGCAAGATGAAAATTTATAAATGCATTGTTAAATGCTTGAACAAAAGCAGGTAAAGGGGAATGAAAGGTTGATGGTGGTTACATCTGTTTTCATAGGTAGTTTAGTAGTTAGAAACATGGAAAAACACAAGTTTTCTTCTTTGACTAAGTACTTTTTGAACATACAGTTCCCTCTCAGGTGTTCTTTCAGACTATAGTAAGTATGTTCCCTTCCTTCTCTATTCCAGAGCTTTTCCCCTTTGTGAAACATGCTTTTAAAAATTGATTCAAATGTGTAGAGAATGAACAATTGTCTCCCTAAATAAGCAGGTTATAACAGAAGATGAATGTTCCTGTGTCCTGTGAATGTGTATCACTGGTGCAGGCTGAGCTCCAGAATGCTCTGCTGTTTAGTAATTGCCACATTATGATATGAGGCAGGAGAAGTGGGTTTGTATCCCTTTGGCAGAGGGGAGAACTGGATGCAGGACTTGGAGCATGCACACAAGATGGAAAACTGATCTGTTCTGAAAAGATTTCCAGAAAACACTTTCTGATAATTTAGCCCAAATTTGTGACTTATTTCTGTGTTGCTGAAATTACAATTTAAGCAAAGATAATTTATGTAAGAAGAACAGGAAGGAGAGGTGGTTGTCTCCTGCAGGAGAAGGTCTTTTGGAAAGAGAATCAGACATTCCACTTGAGAAGATTGACAGAGGCAGGCTGACACAGCATCATCCAGGGCTGCTTTGTATTTCCTGAGCAGGTTAAAGGCTCCTTTGCGGTGAACAGAGGCTGGAGAGAGAGCCTTGAGACAAGGCCTCTGATTCCTGTCGAGTGGTCACCGCTGGGCTCTGTCCCAGCAGTCTGCATGCTGGGAAGCAGACAGAAGCTTGGTTGTAAAGTATGCAATCTGTTTCGGAATGTAGCACATTAAAGCTTTGCTTGGTTTAGGATTGGGATACCAGTGTGACAAGTACAGTATATAAAGTTTTCTACATGGAATTCTAAAGCTCTGGGTTTTTGTATGTGTATACAAAGATGTGAAAACAGTTTTTTGGACTACTGTTTCTTTCTAAAATTGAACTGCTAATAGGGCAGCTAAAAGCAGGATAAAGCAAGCACATCTGGTTTTAGGTCCAGAATGAATTTTCTGGCATGCTGAAGCAGTGAGAATTTCAAAGCACAGCAGTATGTGTAAGTGGAAGGTATTGAAAACACACCAGCAAGCTTTCAACTTTTCTGTCATTTCCTGAAGAAATTGTTTTTATTAAAAATCTGTAAATCATATGTAATGAAAGAAGTACTATTTGGCTAAATGTTTAGTGGTAAGTATTTGGAATAAATATATTGAATGCTTTTAAATATAATTACACTTAAAATAATTTTGAAGAACAAAAATTTTCATATTTTTCAAGCAAAATATGTTCTAGCTCAATGGAAGTTCAGATTTTGGGGGGTTTGTTCTAACATGTTTGAGCTTGCCTTCCTAACTTCTGCGTCATTTGGGAAGATTATCTTTTATCTTTAGGACATATTGAGTATGTATTTTAAGCAATATGTCATCTTGATCTTCCAAAAATGTGCTTCCATAAGCCGTTTTCCAGAAAGGAAACAGGATCATAAAAAGAAGCAGAGAATAATAATCAAGCTTTAACCACATGTACAAAACAGCCAATTCTTCAGATATGTTGAGAACTTTTACTGTCTTTGTCACAATGTACACATAGCTCATTTTCCATTGGTTTTTAGTTTGTTTTCATGCACTAAGTGCAAAGGCAGTAGTATCTTCCTTTTTACTGTCACTTTTCTGCTGTGCCCTTTGAGTGTACAGTTCAGGAGCTACTTGCATGCTGCACTAGTCTCATGAAAATAGCTGTTGCAGCTTTATTCAATGACAGTCTTTGAAATGAACATCTGTACTGCATATGGTTTCTGATCACTAAGTTCAGTGTATACTTGAGGCAGACTTGACTTTTGAAGGCCTAAGGACATAAGAATAGGTGCACAGTCATATGTTTATACATTGTAAATGTGTTAGGGAGTCCTATTTATTGTCATAACTGTTCAGCTTTATTTTATTAAAATACAGTTCAATCATTTTCCATTGTTTAAAAATGCTATTTATCTGAGCTGCTTTCTTTTCACGTTTCATTTTCAATGAAAGGAACACTACAGGTTATACATCTCTAAATGCATTTTACACAAGTCAGTTATTTTTTTGTCAGGTAACCAAATCTGGTGTTTATAAGAAACCATCAAGTTAGTTTGTAGACTGAACTCAGAGCAATGGACTAACCTGTTTTGAAGATGATATGACGCTTTTGTAGTTGTTTTGCTTCCAATATTAATAATGATGCGAACGCCTGTGATCATTCTGTGATATTTGTGGTTGGCTTTTTTTCCTTGTATTTTCCAGGTTTTTCAAGCTGCCTTTGATGGCAAATACACCTTGTATTATATTTTTGGAATATGAATGTCTATGTATCATATATTAGCAGGGGGTTAGATTAAATACTCCCATAGTTCTCCTTATTCTGCATCTCTTTTTACCTGTATGTAAAGGGACTAAAAAGTTTAACAGCAGCAGCTGCTAGCATTTCAGAATACTCGTATTTATCATACACAGTATTGATGGGTGGAAGTGCTTCAGTACACTTAAATATTTATGTTCTGTCTTTAAGAAATAAAATCTTCCATCTCAAAATTATTCCTACTCTATGACATTAAAACTTTAAACTCTTTTGGTTACAGTTTTGAGGATATTCTGTGCCTTGCTGATTCCTCATCTTTGTCAGATATCACCCTTGATGGCAATCCAATAGCTCAGGAGACATGGTACAAACACACTGTTCTCCATCATATGATGCAGCTCCGACAGCTAGATATGAAGAGAATCACAGTAAGAAATTTCTGTTTTCATCAAACTTAATAGATACTTAAAATCAGAAGTAAAATGTAGGGTTTTCTGTGTACATGTGTATATTAAAAATAAAATATTTTTTCTTAATTTAGTATGGAACTGAATGGTGTATAGACATTACAATTTTTAAAACTTTAACCCTCTTCTTTAGTTCAGTATAAAGTAAGGGTTTTCTTTTTTACTTAATTCAATGTGTTTATTTTGAAGTGCTAAAACTTAAGCAGCAAGTGCTGTATGTTCAGCTGCTGTGACATGAGAGAGCCTGCAAATCTTTTGGTTAAAATTTTCCTAACAGTCTTTGCTGATTTGTTGTATAGCTGAGAAGGAACAGAGTATTTCTTCCAAAGGAATGGTCTGTTTGCCCTAAAATTGCTGTAATTGGTATCTTTTATTTAGGAATTTAATTGGTTTCTTTAATCTGCCTCCCCAGGGAAATCTGGTGATCACACAGTTTGTGTGTGTGTCTGTATTTCTCCCTTTCTAACCTTCTCTCCCTGATCATTTCTGTTTCTGCTGCTCAAGTCCAAGTAACCTTGATATGGGAGAGAGGACTTGCAGACAGCTCAGTCTCCTACAGGGTTCTTGAAAATTCACTCCGGAGGATGAAGGACAATCACCAGGGTCTTAACCATAATGCCACCTATTTTCTCTTTTAATATAGGAGTAGTCTTGCTAGTTCTGTGCCTACTCAAAAGTGGTATGTAAGCATGATTTCTTACCGGAGGAATCTGTCCAGCAGGAAGCAACAGTGTTAGTGTTAACTTTTTTGACCAAATGCTGATACATATACATTCTTTTAAATGCTCATTTGCATTGTACAAAGGCTGTAATGCATTGTAAGTTGTAGCTGATGCTTTGTCATAGAGCCAATTAGGATGAAAAATATAACATGTATGTGGAAAACATTTAATTTTAAAAAGAGAGTGCTTTGGGACATGAGAGTTTTGCTCCTGGTATTGAAAATATTAAATACTTGTTTGTTCACAGATATTCTAAGCATCAGGGTTTTTTATATTTTGTGTCTTTATACTGACTTCCTACTTGCTAATTGCTTTGCTTTTAAAAACTTGTTTTATCAGTATTATTTCAGAAACTTGGGTTACATAAAGAAAGTGTCTCTCCATCTTTACCCTTGTCAAGAGGGGCTAGATGCTGGTAGAAATATCAGTGATAGGAGAAGCTGTAGAAAGAGCTCAAACTCCTCTTTAGACCCAATGGGATCTGTATGGGGGAAAGGCTGTCAGAAATGCACAGCCATGGGAAGAACTTAATCTGCGTTTTCACCTTGTTAAACATCAGAGAATCAACCACAAAGACAAAAAGTCATAGAAAACCAGTTGTGCTGCTCATAAACCTACTTGTAAAAATAATGTGTTTTACACTCTTTATTTGCCTTCTGTTTCTTGAGCCTTTTAACATTTTTCTCCATGTAGAGGGTGCTATATGTTTTCTCTAATAAAAACTGTTACCCAGATAATAGTATGACTTAAGAAACTGGGATTTAAAGAAAAATAACAAGTGTCACGGGATTTGTGGTAAAATTAAAGAGCTGGCAATCCCAAATCCACCTATTCTGCCTAGGACTGTAACATGCTGTTGCCATCAGCTGTAAGAGTAGATCTAACCTGGTGGGGGAGTGGACATGCAGAATTGAGTATGTGATTTGCTGTCTTAATTAGTGTAAGAAACGAAACTAAACTCTTAATTACATTTATAGGATCTTTTCTTCATCAGCCTTAAGAGCATTTAGGGCATTTTGAACTTTAACATTGCTTTATCTTGTAAAAAACTTGAGAGTTGGATTTTTTTCTGACTAGGAATTCTTCACTACAACTTGGTCAGAGCTTTAGTGCTCAAGAACTGAGTTTTATGCAATTGTTAATTCTGCTTTTAACTTTTCTTTTACCAAAAGATATTTTCAAAAATTTGTATGAGACTTGGAAGCTTCATTCGTGTTTGGTTTCAAGAAGACAGACACTCTTTGGTGCCAGGCTTTTTCCATAGGATTCCCTGGAGAAGGGGAACCCTGGGGCAAAAATTTGGTGGTAACTATCTCTGTCATAGGGAACTATTCAGAAACAGAGAGCTGCCATGAAAACCAAAGACACTGTACTTGGAATAAAACATTTGTGCTTTGTAATTGTTCTAATACTGTTTAAGTTGGGATACATGTGCCTTTCTGCAAGGGATTCTATTATGAGAACTCTTACACTCTGACTTGTGTGGAAGCTGACGTTTTCTTAGGCTACCTCATTCCTTTTGAACGTTAAGATTCAAGCTCTCAAACCACTGAGGCACGGACCCAGTGGTGGTGAAATCAGTGGAGGTTAAGGACCTGTAATGAGCTTCACTTGTTCATTGTCCAAACAAGATGATTTTCAGGTGAAAACCCAAACACTTTGTGTTGTGTATCTAAAACATCACCTCAACGGAAATCTTTTGCTTTCTTGACCTTTGGTAGCTCAGTCTAAAGGCTTAAAAACTGGGCAGGAGGCTGAATTACTATGGCTGGACAGCCTCCTGTTCGTCACTTGTGTTCCTGTCAGTAACTCACACCTTTACCTCACCTTAGCTGCAAGGTATGGATGAATGGCTCCATGGAATGGGCTTGTGTGGTGCCTTAGAGCAGGCTGAGGTTGCATTTGTGATTATTTACCTTGGTTAATTTGCCATAATGGTTGTTTTTCTGTGCACTGAAGCTTTTTCACCCTGTTTTGTAGTTGGAATTTTTTCAAAAGTGGGCCTGCCCAGTGGTTCTTTCAGTTTAGCTGGGAGCTATTTCTTTACTTCCACTCTTTTGTAATAGTAAGCAGATATTGTTGGGAGATATGTAATAAAATATTTAAATATGATTGAAATGTGTACATATTCCTTACTAAGGAGTTATATAACCAGGAATATTTGCTATCCATCACTTCAAACATACTTCCTCAATTTGCTAAGTGTATATGTATTCCTATATGTGTGTGTAAATACGATATATAGTGCAAATTTTTGTAAAGTTGCCAGATTGAAAGACCAGCTGTGTCTTTTTAGAAGTAAAACTTTGCTTTTCATTGAGGTTTTATATGTTTTAGAAGCTTGAAGTAGGAGAGCTGTGTTTGGTTTTGATTATTTGCTTAGACATTTCATTGCTGATCAGGGAGTAAGTTCTACTGCTTTATCCAGAATAGAATTCATTGCTATATTCCATCACCACCATAAAGTGTTCTGAGGGTTTTTTGGGGGGGAGGGATCCCTAATTATTTTTTCTTTCCACTGGAAAATAAGACACTTAAGCGTGACTTTGTGTGACTTAAATCGTGTCATTTGTTGAAAAAAAAAAACTTGTTTGAAGAATAGCAATGCAGTAGTCAGGAGGAATACATGCATTCCTGTGGAAGGTATCTTTTCAGCTTTATACCGGCTAGCGCTTGTATTTCAATGCCTTAGAAAGCCTCGAGCAGCCTTGAGAGGTAGCAAGGGCGATCTAGCACTTTAGTAGCTCTAGAATCGGTACCTGAATCAGCTGCAGAGCAAATACCATCAGCAGAAGCAAAGAGGGAGAAATATAGCTCCCTGCTCGCTCAACTCTCTGCAGTTAGAAGCTTTCAAATGAGACAGACGACCAGAGATGTTTACAGGAAAGTAGCTGAGCTGAGAGAGGGCGTTTGCCTCCCCTCGACCATCTTTATTAGGAGAAGGGGAAAGGGGAGGACTGGGGGCGGACCCGGGGTGAGCGGCCAATCAGACACTGCTGAAGAGTCTGAGTTACATTTGGCTTTGCCCGCGCTTGGAACAAAGGAGCTCAGAGCACATGTCTTTGGGAGGGGGGAGGGGAATTTCGGAACAGGCGGCAACACATTCCACTGCGGTCTTTTCCGAATCCTCTGAGATTTTGCTGGAGGTTTCCCCTTGGAAGTCTGTCAGTGATCGGCGCTGCTGCAGGAGCGCGCGGGTGGCGGCAGGGGGGGCCATCGGCACGGGAAAGCCCTCACGGAGACCGGCGGG
>NW_008236184.1:2485622-2530121 GCF_000691975.1 Corvus brachyrhynchos
AAAGCGTCCCCGCCTCGTCCAGCGAGGAGCGGCCTAGGGGCGGAACCCAGCTGTGGACAAAACCAGAATAACGAGGGGAAACGAATGATACAGGGAGAGAGCTCCAACTCTTCCGAAATCCTTTCTTAAAGAGAAGGGATTATAGTAAAAATAAATAGTGGAAAGGTTATGTAGGGTTTTGTTTCCTATAACTTTTTTGGTACTCTGGGGGATTTTTTGTGGGTTTCTGGGGAACGTGTTTTCTAAGATTGCTTGCATGTGTTGTGTAAGATTAATCAAGAAATGTACATGGATTTGATTTCCATAAAAAGTAGATCTGAGCCTTGATCTTTATTCAGGGGTTTTTTTCTATCACTCTGCCTTTTATAAATACTGAGTAAAACAAGGATGTTGTATTCTATTTTTTGGCTGAGCTAACTTCTTTTAGAAAAGGGTTAGTGTTTTTTGAATGTCTGTAATTACGACAAACTCTTGATCAAGGAAAAAAGTCTTATTCAGTTAATACTCTTGTAGAATGTAATTTGCATTAGTTGATTTTGATCTTTGTGTGATGACTGTGTTGGTAGGGAAGGTGCAGGACTGACTTCAGTGGGAGCAGTAGACCCTCCTGCATGGAAGTCAGTGTTGTAAGGTACATGTCTGGACTGGATTAAGGGAAAGCTTTGAGAAGGAAGATAGAGTAAGAAGAGATTTGTAGAAGCTGAGAGAAAACTGATTTAGGGAACTTTATGGATTATTTCCTTAAAGTTTGGGGAAAAACTACAGCAAGTTGTTTTGAAAATAATAAAATTTATGAAGGCTAATTTTCTATTAATGCAATTTTGTTATCTAGTTCTCACCTCCCCCCAGTGTGAAACACAACACCAGCTCAGTTAGTTTGAAACTGAGTCTCTGATGAATGGCCAGATGTTTTCTGCCAAATAGAATGGATAATCTCTTCTTCCTCTTCCTTGGTGGTAAAACTAGCTTACATTTCTCTTCTTTCTGCATACCAATTTCATATAATCAGACTTCTAGGGAGGGAAAAAAAGTCCCTTAATTTAAGACTTATAAACATACTTTGTTATTTGATATGTTCAATGTGTTGAAAAGTCTTTAGAGAAGGTGAAGACAAAAACATAGTAAAAAAATGTTTCTTTAGGAAGCTAGTTTAAAAGCATAGATACATAGTCAAATGAAGAGATTTAATTAAAAAATAAAAATTCCCTGAAACAAATCTAACCTGGTTTCTAAAGAAAGATATCATTAATGTAGTTTGCTAGTGTTTATCTTTTAAGATTTGTGATTTTTACACAAAACACTAACACTATAATATAATACATAATTGAGATAAACAGCTATAATGAGAATAATGTTTGTAGTTCTTTAAGTTCTGAATCATATCTTGAAGAACAGCACATTTTTATTTTGCATTATTAATGATAACATTCGTATTTGTGACATATTACCTGCATGGGGTTTATTTCATGATTTATACAGCCTGCCCCTGAACCCTCCCATTCAGGTGTTGGGCTTCATTGTGTGGTATTTTGTTGCAGTGGCATCTAGAAGGCCTTCTGTATCTGTGTGTGCTTTTATTTTGTTATTCTGTTACTGGTGATCTTCCTTTAACATGCACTGGTGACCTATTGAGGTCCTTCTAACCTGGATTATGCTGTAATTCCATGACACTAGCCCCTTGGAAATACCCTGTTTAGGAATAGCCTTAGAGCCCAGTAGCAGAGAAGGCTGCCAACAGAACTTCACCAGTGAAAGGCTACAAGTTACTTTGAGAATAAGAAAAAAAAAAAAATTTAGGGGCTTTCCAGTTAGTGTTCCAAGGGAATTCTTGCATACGGTTGGGTTAGAGAAGCTTACTCTGTCCAAAGCCTCAGGCCTTACTGTGCATTGAGGTACTCCTCTTTTTTAATGTATGATATTAGGGTAAAGTCATGGAGGAACAATTTGAAAATCTGTTGTTTAACCCCTTTTCAGACTGATGCCAAAATCCATGGTGTGTCAGTGGGTTGCAGGGGGACTGTACACAGATCAGAGTAAGTCTGCTACATGCACTGAACTTCTTATGCTTTGGAAATTGTTTTCTTAAAAATGTAATGGCCGTGCTAAGTGTGAAGTTCCTGTTTTATTTTGTCTTCCAGTAAGCACTCACCCATGTTCTTAGGGGTTCTTGCAATGTTCTAAACATAGCATGTTTTATTTATGTAGAAATTTTGACATGTCAATATGTCTTAATTGCTGATGGTAATTTCTGTCCATTTTTGTTTGTTAATTTTGTTAACTTATAACTTTTCCAGAAAATGTAAAGGTTTGGACAGGAGCTTTCTATTTTGAGGAAATGATAACGCTTTTCATATGTTCTGAGAAGGCACTTCAACAGAAATGCCCAAATGGCATGTGAAGTAAATCAAAATAAGTTAAAGTATGCTTCCCAAATATTTGTGTTGGAAGGACTCTACGCTTTTTACTTCATAGTGAACATTTCTTTTGTTACTTGGAAAATATATGTTCTAAAAATACTGTGCTGTGAGAATGTTTAGACTTCTGTAAACAAGGAGCATCCAACCTAATATGGGTATATTGCAGTATCGCATTGCTGTACCAGGAAAATGAAGCAACTTCACTTTCATTGTTCAGGAATCAATGAGTTTCTTCTTCAGACTTCATGACTAGGCAGTAAAATTGATGAGACATAATGCTAATGGAATAGCTAATTTTGAAAGTGTTCTTTTGTTCTCAAGTTGCTGATTGAGAAAAGCCAGTCCCTGGAAACAGTTTATAATGAAGAAAATTAAACCTGGATTATGATTCAAGCATAAATAGAACCCAGCTTTTTTTCTCTGTGGCTTTTTCCAACAACAAAAACAACAACAACAAAAAAAATCCTGCTAGTTGCAAAAACTACTACAAAGATACAAAGATGTATTGCACTGTCATATCTAAAAATATTTCTCACTGTCATACTCACCATGTGCTTTATACTTTTTCAAAGACTCCTAAAATACTACTTTTAACTAGCTTTATCTTCAGCATTTATATCTCAGTAGTTATCTATTCTGTTTTTCTTGATTTGTTTATAATTAATAATTTTATTGGGTTTTTTATTTAGATAAAAATTCTAAAATTGTGTTAAAATGAAAATTTACATTTCAACTACCAACACAAGAATATAATTTATCAATAATACTTTTCAGAACCAGCTTAATTCCTCCCTTTAGGAATTTGTTTTTCTCTTTTTCATCCAGGAAGAAGAAAGACGTATGGCATCTATTGCAGCAAGGAAAGAGGAAGAAAGGAAGCGTGAAAGCCATAAACAGACCTTGCTTAAGGTATTTTCTATGGCTGTTCTAAGGTTACTGTTAACCAGTTTACAGCAATAATTTATATCCAAATTTCTTTGCTGCAGATGTTATATATCCCAATATGCCTCTATCTATTTTTACAACTTCAACAGTGCACTCCATGACTGAAACTCTGTTCAGTTAAATATGCAGGGTACACTTTAGCAGAAAGCCCACATTGAACATGATTGTGATACATGTCAGTGGATGGCAAACTTCATTTACATAAATCCAGACTGAAGTAAAGGACTTCTTCAGTGCTTTCACATGCCTTGGTCTCCCCTTTTCAGGTGAACACTCTGACTGCAGCCATGCAGGGTGTTCTGAAGTAGCTTTTCCTTCATTCTTTCCTGTTGAAGTGGTTCCTTTCTGTGGATAGAGTGAAGAGGCCCTGAGGCCACAGCCAGACTCCAGCTGTTGTCTCTGTCAGCAGAACTCTTATCTATCTTATCTTCCAGCCCAGCTGGCCTGGTTGGTACTGACATACACGAGACAGAAGTGGCCCACCAGGGAAGACCCAGGGTGCCCTCCAGAATGCTTTTCATGGGGCTGCTAACTACATGAGCTGTGCTGCTAATAGGAGACCAAAGTTCAAGAATCTAAGAGTATCTACATTCCATTTACTGTGTGAAGGTCACCATTTGTCTCCAAATTGTTTTTCTTTGGAAAAAAAAGTGCCTAAAATTTTTTGTCAGCCAGTAATGCCTATACAAATAATCTCTTTCAATTTGAAAGTCAAGCAAACAAAAAATGTTCACGTCCATTTAAGTTTCTTAGGTAAAATCATGTTTTCTGAAGGGGATTAGACTGAAAGTAGTTGCAGGAGACTGTAAGAAGTGGGGGGTGGTTTTGGGGTTCTTTAAGCAGTGTTGGGGTTTGGTTTTGGTATTTCTTCTTTCCCTCTAAAATATTGATGTATTTAAAGTCTCTTCAGATTTGAAGTGTTGGTGCCAGTTCTTAGTAGCAGAAGAAGTGGAAAATTAGTGAATAATTTTCACGCACGGCATTGTCTCATGCTGTTGTAGTTCATGTTCTTAACCATTGATGTAATGTTTCTTTGTAGCAGAGGGATTGTTTGTCTTGGTGGCCTAGATTTTGTGTTGCTTTTTGCTAGTGGAAAATTCCCTTAGAAAAAAGAATAGTTTTAAAGCCTAGTGCCATCATTATTCAATTTCAACATTACATTGTAGACTTTCATTTAATCAAAGTATATTTCTTTTCTTCAGATAGTTAAGTGGCATAACAGTCAAATACCAGTATTTTTTGTATGATTTGATGATTTTGTAGATCTTTCCTTTGTAAATGGGTTCTTACATTTCAGGCTTTTTTCCTGTTCCACACATCTGAATTGAAGGAACAAATATGCTCACAGATACAATGTCCAGCAAAAAAAATTGTGAACTATAGGTTTCTTCATAGTTAAATCTGAAGAAAATATTTAGAGAACTGTGTTCTGCAATTTTTTTTTACTGTCACATTTCTCCAACATTTCTTACACTATATGAAGTGTAAATGAAATTATAGGCACTCGTTCCGTAGCAAACATTTCCTGTTTTCCTGTATGCACTGCATTGAAAATGTTAATTTCAGCAATGTCATCTCTTCTTTTTCCCTTGCTGATACTTGTCTGCCCAAACAGCAGAATTTCTTCATCTCTTTTTCCAAACTAATTTTTTATTGCTTCCAACCCACTCTTCTGGGAAAGTTTGAGATGTACTTTGAAACGTATAGAGAATGTCATTCCTTTCCGACAGTGGTTGAACTTAATATTTACTGGAACAAGGGAAAGTTATTGCTAGCTGAATCTCCACCCTTGTAAAATTTGCTTTTTTGTAAAATGAATTCATGGAGGTTTTTGAAGTTCTGTAGGATTCCAGCAGCCCACAGCTGAGGGCTAACAAAGCAGTAGAGCTGTACAGTAATTGAGGTTGAGACCTTCACCCTCAAGAACAAACAGAATTTTCTAAAGGTTGTTCTGATAAAAAACACATACGATTCCAACTTCCCCCCCTTTCTGTGACATGGAGCTTAGTCATCATGGAAATCTGTAGGTGTTGAGCAATTAGTGCTGTCTAACCAGTGAGCATCATCATAACTCCCTGGGCAAATGGAACATGAAATAGTTTTGAGCTCTTTAAAATGGAAAAACTTTCAGAAGTAGCAGTTTCCATGTCCTAAGTAGCTTAACTTTGTGCTTTTGTAAGTTGTGGATTTATTATATTACTTTTCTTGTTTCTTTATTGCAAATTTTGTGAAATTGTTTGCTGGAAGTCATGCAAAATAGCACTAGAATGATGCATTGATTTTAATGCATAACCACCAACCACTAGTATAGTTACTACAATTTGAAACATTTAAAATGTTTTGATTAAGCCACATGATTCAGAACAAACAAATGTGTTAATCCTGCCCTGTCATGACTTATGATGACTTGTGTATCTTGTTTCAGGAAAAGAAGCGGTTAACAATTGGTAACATTGCTCGGCAGTGGGAGATCCAGCAGAACCGAATTGCTCTTGAGGCTTCTTTAAACAAAGATAAAGAAAATGAACCCTGCCAGATCAATGGGAGTGCTGCATATGTATTTCCTGAAGAAAGCAGGTATTTTATTGGGTAACACTTTTACCCATTCATGTCTTAAGGTCCAGGTTACTACTTCTCATCTCTGAGATCTTGCTGTATTTCATTATCAAAAGTATTACATATGCAAATCAACTCTGAAAAGATGGTTTACTCTGCTTTTGAACATTAGTAATAAGTAACATGTTTAAAAAGAAATATAAGCAACTCATTGCCTAAAGAAGTGCAAGCTAAATTATTATGTGATTTTGCTAAATAAAGGACAACTTCATGTTTATAAGAAATGTTAAATACGAATTCCTGAGCCTTCTTGAGGCTGTTCATTTCCTTAACAATTTAGATTGTTGACTTCAGTTTAAATGAACAAAATTAAGAATGTATGAGCATTATGAAGATTTGTAACCTCTTTGTGTATCAAGAGGTTTCACAGTAGTATTCATGCTCTTAGTTTGGACTGCAGCGTCTTTTATTGGACTGCTTTCACACCCGTGCTATTTTAACAGTAGCAGTACCAGACTTAGTTTTATTCTCAAGCTAATTTTAGTATTCTTGGTTTAATATATACTATTTTTGCTTATTTGCATCTAAAAAGGTGGCTATGTGGCCAGAACCCACTGCAGAACTTAATGAACAATGTATTACTTAGATTGACTAAAACCAAAGTAGCACTTCAACCTTGGTTAGCTCAGGCAAATGCCTGAAAAAATAGTCTGCACCAATTCAACAGCAAGTATAGCTTCCTGCTGTCCCTGGTGAATGCTGGAAATGCCAGGGATGCTCATGAAGTCTTTGTCTCTCACAAGGGGAACCCATCTGAGTTTCAGTCTATTATCGGCTAGAACTAGTTCTTATCTCCAGTCAAGTGCTACATCTTTTGAAACATTTTTTCCTTAGTATTTTTAAATTGCCATCGTCTTTTCTATACTTGTGCTTCCAAAGCTTTCCGTTGAATGCATTTAGCCACTGCTTTCTTGCCTGCTTGGTTTCTTTGCTATTTAATTCAGTGTTGGTAATCCTCCCCCATGACCAAGTCAATGTAGCTATAGTAGTATGATTGTTGTTCTGTTAATGAAAAAATTCCCATTGCTTCAGAAATGATGCTGTTTTGATATACGTGTTTTATCATAGTGAAGAATTCCAAGATGAGCTCCTAAGCAATAAAATTGCAGGTGAAATTCAGCATAGATAAGTAATTAGAGCTTCACATATGAAGTGGTGGGTTCTCAACATTTTCAGTTGAGTGAAATTTTAGAGTTCTGATTGTTATTGTCAAGAGAACATCAGTCAAGTGATTGCTACTAGTCAAAATACATTAAAAAGACTAGGAATATGGTAAAGAATAAAATAATAACAATCATTACTTAATTTTCTAAACCTGTAATTTGTGCTCATCTTGAGTTCTATGTATACTTTATGTCCAGTAGGAAAAAAAGAGACCAGAGTTCGCAAATACCTGGATTTATTGCTTAATTTTAAAATTGCTCTTGTGATTTGGAAAGATCACATTATTTTAAAGAAATGCTTCAGTTACTGCTCATGTCATAACTTTTACATTTCATATAGCAAACAGAATGTGAAGGGGACGTTGCTTAAATAAATACATTGTTTGAAGATGTGTTTAATTGTTTGAAATTGCATTTAGATATCTAAAGCAACATGAAACACGCTAGGTTAGCATTCTGAGCTAAAATTTTTAAGCCGATTATTAAATATGAATGGACTCTTTATTTAATTTGACCCCATCACCAACTCAAATACACCCCAGAGTCTTTTTGCTGAAGAAGTAGAACATATACCATGTTACTTGATGGAAAAAGGGTTTCCCAGCCTTTAGTGTATTTGAACCAGATGGGGTACTGAAAATGAATGAATGCTTAGAAATGCCATTGTATTTGACAGTTGAAATTTGGTAAAAGAAAGGACTGTTATTCAGTAGAGTGATGATATTATTTCAAAATAATCTCATTTATATCACTATATTTTTATTTCCTCTACAGATCTCTTGATACAATCCTGAGCAGCGCAGTACAAGGCTTGTCTGTTCTGGAGTCTCATTTAGTGGAAGTGGAAGGAGACACTCTTGGCTTGTATGGTGCTGGGGCACTGGAGTGTCTGGATCGAAACTGGAGTGTTCAAACAGCTGCCATTATTGCCACAGTTTCCTTTATGTTCATAGAATTTGATGAAATTGTTCAAGTGTTAGTAAAACTGAAGACAAAGTTTCCTAACTGTGTGGTGAGTATGCCTCATGTTTCAGCCCTGAACAGCTATGGAATATGTGTTCTTGAATAAAACCTCTACTTTGGCATAGCCCCCCAACTGAGTGCTTTCATGTAAATAGATACAGTTATGAATTGCGTATTTTCTTGTGTTATAATGCTAACCTTGATCCTTAAAAATCAATAATTTAAATTTAGATTTCTTTTCAGCCTGATTTTTATTTCTTTTAATTCCTTTGACCTACCTAATTAAGTTGCAAAGCTTGTGTGTAAATACAGTATTATGGTTCCATACTGCTGTTATGGATCCATGGTATCAGGAAGACTTCATTTGTGTTGTGAGTTCAAAGATCAAATTGCTGATAGGATTAAAAGACGAAGATTAGAAGGCAGAGCTAACTAAATCAGTACGGTTCTTGAAGTTCCTCACTTCCTGATGAAGAAAAGCAACATAAATGAGAAGTCTCTTCAGTATATCTCTTTCTTTTTTTTCTTGGACATTCAAATCAGTCATTTTGATGCAAATATTAACATAGAGATAACAAACATAAACAACTCTTAGCTCAGACTGATTGGCTCTTGAGCTCCCTGCTGCTTCTAGAGATTTTGAGTATAACAAAACTTAATGGTTTAATTGAGATTGATAAATTTGTGGGGAGCTTAAGACAAATTTATCTGTCTTAGTGAAACAATTGTTTCCCTGTGGGTGGGGAAAAATTTGTGGGCGATAGCAGAATCCCAACTAAATTTTTGTCTTCATCATCAATTTTTCCTCCTTCCTCTTTCCACAATAATGCTACTATGTAGCATACACCATGCTCATAGGAGCATTAGTGTAGGGCAGGGTATGAGTTAGGCCAGCACCCTGTGCCCAATAAAAGTCTGACTATTTTAAAAGCATATATTTTACTTATATATTGTACTTATATGTGTAGATGTTGCAGGTGCTTTACTTGCAGAAGTAAAAGTAAACATTGTTTAAGTAGTATCATTGCTTTATGTAACACTGAAAATATTCCCGCTCTAAGTAAAGAGTTTATACGTTGCTTGGGGCTTGTAATGTTGACATCTCTTAGTATATGGAATACAGCAGTTGGTTGATTGATGTGTTTTGCTACAGAGACCTCAAATGAAATGAGCTCAGTTGCTTCATCAGACACATGACTGTTACAGTTTGAAAATTGAGTGGCACAGAATAGGAATCACTGTGTTCACTCTATTGTTTCCTTATTTAATTTATTGGGGTTTGACTTTTTTTAGCACCTGAAGTTTAAGGAGACAAATCTTGTGACGCTGCAGCAGTTCAGTGCATTGGCTGAGATGCATCGCATGGAACAGCTGACAGTTGATCCTCAGGGAAATCCGGTTGTCAACTTCGCTTTGTGGAAGTACTATGTTCTGTTCAGACTGAACCATTTTAATCTACAGAAGATAAATGGAGTGAAGGTAGGATGGTGTTGCTCTTTCTTATAATTGGTCTTAGAGGATGAATAAGTGTTGTTTTTAAAAGAGCAGATGAATTCCTAATAAAATGAGCACAACCCTGTCAGTGTCTTCTCAATATTAAGGGGGAAAAGATTTAAATAGACTTCAACATGTAATTTGTTGTGCAATTAATATTAAAATTAATATTATTCAATACAATTATGTGAAATTATTATTAAAGGACTGCACAATTTTACCTGATTTTAAGAAGCACTTATTTATTGTTTTTTCATAAAATCACAGTGCTGACATTGAATACTTATGCAAAAGTGTGTTTGACAGACTCCTTAGGAGTTTATTGTATATTGCAAGTGTTATAAAATACCATAGTCATATTTTCTGCTTTAAGGCTGTCACAGGAAAAGTCTGTCAAATAGATTTTTTTTTTTCCTGCTTGCTATATACAAGATCTTTAGTGTGGGTTTTTTTGTTGGGTGTGCATTTTGTTTAAATAAATAGAAAGTTAGGACACTAATATTGCTGTTCTTTGTACTTTGTATTCCCTTTTACATCAACTGAAAGTAGATTTATTCAAGCATATAAACCAGCTATTTTAGACTTGAGCTTTGATCATAAAGGGGGTGAAAATAGTTACAATGCAACACAATGTTTGAATGCATATTCAATTTTAAATGCTAAATAAGTTTAAGAGATGTTATGGAAGTTAATTAGAGCAAAAATAATACACAGCTTTAGCATTTAGATCTGGTATTTTAATTTGGTCATCATCATATGTTTTGGATTAGATATACTTGTTATCTGATTCAGCCGAAGCTGGATGTTGTGGTTTGCTTGGTTTTAGTTGTATAAAACATATATTAGTTGCTCAGAAGAGCAGGAGTGGGTAAAGAGCTTAAATGAATTAACTAGCAAAGAAAGGATGGATGGAAATAGGACTCACTCCAACAGCACAGTATCTTAAAAGGAAAAAAAATAGTGATAGTCAGTAATCCCATGAAAAATATATAATAACCTCGAATTTAGTACTTTGCTGAAAAAAATTATCTTCAAATTTGATTAAAAAAATAGAAAGTTTATTTCTTTTTTTACTGCATCGTATTTTCAAAATCAACACTAGTGATCCAGATGAAAAACAAAGAGAAGGTAAATCGTGCCTTTTTGGTGTTCATGGAGAAAGAAAGTAACACAACTGTTTTAGTAGACTTTTTGTTACAATCTCAAGGTCAACAAGTTCAGTCTCTGAAGGAAAACTTTGTATTTAATAGTTCTTGGGGATTAATTTAGTGAGTGGAGCACATGTAGCACAGCATGATTTTATGTAGGACATATAGCAGATTTTAAATATGGATGACAACAACATTTTTGTCCTCAACAAACTTTTTCAGCCAGACCACACTATGAAGATGCACATACAGGATTTTTTTCCTAGTGTCATTAATCATTTGAAAAGCGTCATAGCCAAGCAGAAGAAAGAGATGAACTTCGATTGCTGTTTTTTATTACCCTCCAGCAGAATTTATGATATCCAGATTTACAGATGTACATTACCTATTAACATGAGTAATAGAAAATTCTGTTTCAATGTGAAGAACACAACCCCTGAAGTGATTCTCAGACCTTAGATCAACCCTAAATAACAGTTTCAGATGACAGAAAGGGAAATGTGCGTAGTCTGCTATTCTGATTGCCATTTGTGTGCAATGTTTGTGGTGACTATTGTGTTGTCAGCTCTGAGCTACGCAGAGTTGCAAAGTAAAAGCAATATATACTAACTGAATTAACTAAATAAAGTGTGCAACTCTAGCACTTTTAAACTGTAAAAAACCTCTTTAAAAAACTTTTATTTTCTCCCCAGCTTTCCCCCTCCATTCCAGTTCATATTCCAGGCTAGAAGCCGAGTGTTGGTCTCCCACTAACAATGATTCTGTTCCCTTGTCCAGTTGTTACTTTTACTAACTGTGAAGGAGCAAACTGTCTTTATTGAGACACTAATTGAAGTTTTTCCCAGTGATCGTAATCTAAGATTAGTTCTAAGTCATCAAGGTTTGAAGTTACCAAACTCTCCAGACTGCTGTCGACCCAGTGGTATAGGATACAGTGTGGCAGATGCATCCCTTTCCCTGAGCTGGGCCTGCTGGCACAGTTGGTGCCTGTTCTCTGTACTTGGCAAGGAGCAGGCATAAAGCCTTACATTTATGTGATACTACCGTTATAATCTTTTTGTGATTAATGGAGCAAACAATGCACTGCAGTAAGATAGAGAATATGAGTTTTTGTGAGCTGGAGAGTGTATTCAGCATTGCTGTCTCTGTTGACCTGGTCCTTATGCTTCTCTTAACATAAATAAATACATTAAAATCACTTATTTCTCCAGCAGGCATTTCTGCCTGCACTGGGCTTTGTTTCCCTAGCTGCCTTCTGTGTTCTTTGTTTCAGACCTTGCTTCTGTTACAGACTGTTCAGCAAGGTCATCTACTCCTAGGCTACTAAGTAAGACTTATTTAATTTTAAGTGAAAATGAACAATTCCAGAGACACTGAAAATGGAGTTGACTTTACATTTCTAATTTCTCGATCTGTGTTTTCACTGAATTTACCCCTGCATTATGCTGTTACAGTACACTTTAGGCAAGTGTAGATTGTATAGTCTCTAAACATTACACAAGAATACAATAAAAGTCTGTTAATGTGGATCAAAATTCCATATTATAACATATTTATATTCAAATTCCATTTGAATAACACAGAATACAAAGTTTGTCTGGAACTGCTTAGTAAATATTGTGAGTATTGTAGTGTCTTTATAATGGGTTCCTTTCCCAAAGCATGTTATAGGATGAATGGAAATTAAATTTTGTCCAGAAGTTAAGAAGTCAATGAGTAAATTTCTTTGTCCAGTGTTATCCAGGTCAGACTTAGATGATCATAAAGATTGCTTCTGCACTCAGTACAAAGCCAGGAGTCCTGAAACTGTGCCAACAAACTTTTGGCAGTTGAAGTCAGTTCATAGTCTGGCCATCAGGGTAGGAGAAACGCAGGCCATGGTCTCCAGAGATTACAAGCTAAGACAGAAAAAAAAATAATCACCACCACCACCAAAGAATGAATCCCTTCCATTTTCTTTACACTTTTCAATTTTGTATAAAATGAATCCTGAAAATTTTTCAACCATTCAGTTAGTTTAAAGAGACAGCTGTAACTTAATATTGAAACAACAGTGTGGCAGACATTTAGAGAAATACAATGAGTGAACACTTGTTTGCAGGAGCTGAAAAATGCAGAGAAAATGTTTTCCCTCTAAAGCTTCTCTTTTATAAAGCCTTTTCCATGATGCTGCCAAAATAAGAGAGTCTATAAGTTATCTTTTCACATGTGCATGCCCAGAATCTTTCTGTTTCTCCAACATAACTTAATCAGAAATTTTCCAGTAGTCCTTCTGTAAGTGCATACAGTATCAAGCAGAATAAGTATGTCTGGCCTTCAGAAAATGAATGTAAGGAACCTTTCTAAAATTTCTCATTTCACAAAGACTATCATGAAGCACAGGTCAGCATATATATACATTAAAATATCCAGAATTACAGGAAATAAAACAAGCGCCAGTACCTCATTTGGTTTCTTCCAAAGTACATTTGAAGTGCCAGTAAAAGCAAATTTATGTTTTGAAGATGTGCCTGCAACAGTTCTGTGTACAGTGTTCTGTATAACAAATTTCAGTTAATTCTCAATGTACATATGTAATGAAATATGAATTTGCTAATTTTGAAATGTAATTTTTTTTTTTTTCTTCCCTTCCCACTCCCTCACAGATTACTGAAAATGATATTGTAAAGGCAGAAAGGCTCTTTGGCATTCTGGCATATGTGGCATCTTCAGAGCTGCCACATTATCGCATGCTTTCATTATTTGGAGAATCCAGGTAAAATACAAGAAACAGAACTGGAGTTTGTCCAGAACATGTTGTTTGACTCTTTTGCACACTGTTATGATAAGTTCTTTTTAGGTAAAAAAAATAAAACTTTCATAAATACCATCTTCTAGAAGATAGGTCCTCTGCATAATGCACAAGTGTTACCATCTTCCTGGTCCATGTAGCCAGAGGTTTTCACAGAACTTGTATGGAGTCTGCTGAGGAGATTAAAAGGCATGTGCACACAAATGAACTACATGCTCAATTCTCCATTTCTACTGGGATTGATGAAGACTTGTGGACCTTCATGATGAGAACTGGCTATTTTTAGTGGGTATTTTATAGTGGGTAATTAACAGTTAACAGATTTAAGAGTTGTACTGTAAAAAAAGGTGAACCCCCCGTATTTTTTGTCTTCTATAGATGAGTACTTAATAAAAGTTAAAGCTGCAAGACTTCCTATTTAGGAGATGCTATGTGATAAATATCAAAGTAAATTGTTTAGAGACAAGTTAATGAAGGGACATCTAGAGTCATATGTATTTTGAATAACTTGAGAGTGTAATATACTTCAAAGCTCAAAAGTGTATGTTCCAAAGGAGAAACTCCCCCCTCACAATAGCTAGAAACATCTGCACTTAAAATTTTTCTATAATTAGGACTGTAAATCTCATTTCACAGGAAGAAGCAATTCCATTATCTGCTGGAGGGAAAGGGAAAGAAATCTGGGGTTGGGAGTGAGGAAAGTAGTGATAACAGAAGAAGTGGAGGGGAAAGCACAGCTCGAGCAATGTTGAATTACATGACAAAGGATTTTCATATGGAGAAGCTTGAGGTAAAATGTATCATTACAAAATACTTGTATTTTCTATTAGGTAACCTTAGGCTGCTACTCATTGAATTTATCTGTACATCAAGTTTCAGTTGTGCTGTTGAGAATGGTGGTTTTAAAAGATAACTGCTTAACATATTTACATATCTGATCAAACATTTAATCTAACTCATCTTTTTCTCAGAACACTGGAAAATTCTCAGTTTCTGTCTTTGATGAAGGGGTTCCTGAACAGTGCCACAGTCTCAGAAATACATTCTTACCTACAAGCCATATGGAGTGAGCACAGTTTTTTAGGAAGAAAAATGTATATTGCACATGTTAGATTTTCCCTGAATTAATTGGTGAAGAACACCTTCAGACAACACATGAGGTAGTGCAGGCTGTAGTAATAAAAAGCTGCTTCCTCACTTTTAAATGAGCTACAGGAAAATAAATATATAGGAAATGTATTAGGTTTAATTATTAATAAAATTGCAACCTGGCTTGTTTCAGACAAGTGCACCAGTCACGCTTGTTTTAGTTTGTGTTTCTGATCTGCTAACTTTTTTGCTTGGGCAGAGGGAAATTGTTCCCAGGGAGAATATGATTTTTTCAGCCACAGTCTCCCTTCGGAACAATCATCATGAGTTCTAACTGTATGCACTCTGCTTCCCACATTTGTCCCATTGTTTGCTTTTTGATTATGTGGAAATATATAAATCCTCTAGTGCAAGAAATTAAATTAAGTTCAGTAATCACTGAATTCTGTTATTCCATTGTGGTTTTGTTATCTCAGATCCACAGCATAAAAAGGAGACAGTGGCTGTATGTGTGGAGAGATTAAATTAAGAAAACATTTTAGCCTCAAAAGCTGTGATAGTAGCTCTTAAATCTTTGAATGGCACAGAGTAAGACAGTGAGGTATTCCTGTTGCCCTTTCCCATGGAACCAGAGCTATAATAAAATAAAATGAGCTTAGTATTTGTACAGTCCATTAAATAAATGTGTTGTTTTCTCTTCCCAGTGCAGCAATTCCCACCTTGTCCTTTGCTATAGCATTGTGCATGTAGCAGCAGGTACTGCAGGGTGTCACAAGAATACATCCTGGCAAAAAGGACTCCTTCCAGTTCCCCAGTAGCAGTAAACTAACATAATAAATGTGGCTGAATAAGTGTATTGCTGAAGATGACAGTCTTGGGTCTTTGATGAGTAATTTGGGGTTTTAGCTGAAACTGCTGGAAAGCATTTTCTCGGCTTTATTATTCATTAAAGAAAACTTCTGGTTTGGTGGCCTCAAGCATGATCTAACATTTTTAACAATGCCACCATTCAAACTAGTTGGGTATTTACCTCCAATATAACTTATTACTTAAAGCTTAAGGCATTTTATAGAAACTTTGCAGAAGCAGGGATTAATAGTTTGAGTTACTAAAATGCAGAGCTAGTAGTTGCACAAAGCGCAGTATCTTTTTATTATTTTTAAAGGTTTGTCTCACTTCAGTATCTAATGTAGTACACATTAGGAACCAGCACTTACCAGCATGCCTGTGGAAAAGGATGAGTACTGGCATGTTTTTCTATGCTAATGTTCTTGTTGGGGCAGGTAGAGAAACATATACTTTTCAACTGTTGTACTATAAGGATGGAATTCTGGGAAGGGAGAGAAGGAAAAGTAGTTTAGTGCTTAAAGTTTCTGTAAATTTTCACTACTATGCCAGAAAGCAACAAAACTTGTAATGCTGTTAAAAGATACTTATATAATTACTTAAAAGTTAATTTCAGATGAATTAATGACTTAATATAGTATGAATATTATGAATACACTAAGGTTCTGTGGCCACACTCATAAAAGCTTGACAAAGACCCTGGGCCATGCAACTTGAAACCAAGAGGAGAAAGTACACAAAAGCATCTGCCTGCTAATTGCTGTGTTCTTTAATTCAGTCAATTTTTGTGAGGGGGTTTTCTGGATTTGCTCTTGTTTAACCTTTTTTCCCTTTTTCTTATACATTGTGTAATTTTCCTCTCATGCAGGAAATCAAGGAAAGAAAAACATTTTGCCAGACATACGTTGAGAACTTAGTGAAAGAAGCAGCTGACATCAATATGAAAAATGAGTCGTTGCAGAAGCTCTGGCCTCAGATGTTCATTGAACTTGTCAGAGATGCAGTGATAGAAATACGCAATAAAAACTCCTACATGAAGCTCTGCCTCCAGCGGATCACTGATCAGAAACAGTAGAGTCAAGTCGTGTTGTCTTGCAAGCTTTTGGTTCAGTATTCTGTCATGTTTTACAAACATAAACCAATAGAATATAAAATTATCATCACTAGGGCATACTTCACTTCCTCCCCCAAAGGGATGCCTTTAAATCTTAATTAAACTCTTAATAGTTTTGAAATAAAAGTTTACTTTCATACTGTTTACCAATGCTTCCTTGGCTAACCAAAGTGGTAGCATAGAAATGACTTGGTGATTGTTTTATTAAGTTCTTGTATTTTTTTTTTTTTTTTGCTACCCTTGAATTTGTAGTGCTACAGCATTGATTTTTAAGAGCAAATTTGCAATGCTTGCCTTATTTTTATTGAACACTTTTTAGTTGTCACTTTTATGACTGCTGCTGTTTAAAAAACCCAAGAAGAGTAGCTAATTTTTTTATGATCAAAAGCTAATAAATTATTTTTGCACCCTGAACTCGATGAAGACTTAATATTGTTGTTTAATTTGTGAGATTATAGAACACTTTTTCACATGAGAGTGCTCAGAATTTGACATTTAATGAGCCTAATTTTCAACTGAACAAGTTGCCCAAACTTGATTTCAAATGTTTTTCACTAATTTCACTAATAAGGTTGTGTGAATTGTTATAGGTAAAATATGATTCCAAGGTCTATTCACTTGAGCTTTATTTTTATTTTGTTAAAATATGTTAATATAATTTATTTTGTTTCTTGATTCTAACTTCTGAGGTTTGTCAAGATCAAATGAGCTAAAATGCCTGCATTACATTTGGTAGGGAGACTGATGACTACTATTCAGATGTAATTCATTCCTGTGACTGTGTGAAAATTTCATATTATCAATAAAAATAAATTCTTCACTTTTACCCTTCACAGATACTGTAAAGAAGTACTATGTGCAAAGAAAAGACTTGTCCTTAATGCTGTATGAAGAGATGAGACACAACTTGCCCCAAAATCACTGTGAATGGGTAGAAAAAAACCCCATTCCATAGTACAGTAATTCCCACAATAATCAGCTTGCCAGCTTCTGTCCAGAAATTGAATTTAGGAAGCATTAACAAGTCCAGCTGATTGCCATGGATAGCATTCAGATGCAGGTAGAAAGTTGTGCCATTTAAATTTAATTTTTTAGTTCCATTGTATCCTAACTAAAGCAATCTAAAATTTTGTGCATTTTGTTACTTAATTTAAATTGTTCTTATTTTACTTAGGCTCATTTCTAGAAAAGAAACTAAAGAAAACTTCCTGCAAGGGTTTCTAAGAGCTTAAAAGTAAATTTACTTTTGAGCCAATCTAAAAGATATTTTCTGTCAAAGCAGAGATGCAGATACAGTTTAATGAGTTTTTATGCCCAGAAAATCATGGAATCATAGAATGGTTTGGGTTGGAATGGACTTTAAATACCATCTAGTTCCAGTGCCCTGCCATGGGCAGGAACACTTTCCACTAGCCCAGGTTGCCCAAAGCCATGTCCAGCCTGGCCTTGAACACTTTGAGGGATGGGGCAGCCACAGCTTCTCTGGGCAACCTGTGCCAGGGCCTTACCACCCTCCCAGGAATAATTTCTTCCATATATCCAATCTAAATCTTCCCTCTTTCATTTAAAGCCATTCCCCCTTGTCCTATCACCACATGCCCCTGTTCAAAGTCCCTCTCCAGCGCTCTTGGAGCCATCATAGCACTGGAAGGTGCTTTAAGGTCTCCCATGACTCTTCTCCAGGCTGAACAGACCAAACTCTCTGAGCCTTGAATGAGTAGCAGGAATCAAGTGGTCACAGGTATTTTGGAGAGTGCAGTCTGCTTGCATTCAGGTGAAGCTGGGGTATCTAAATTGTCTGGGAGAATCTCTTTTCAGAACATGTGACAGGTTAACAGTGATGTGGGTACTGTTAAATGCACTTTTCCATTTGGTTCATGTTATACTTGCAGGTAGTTGCTTTTCAGTCTGCAGAATGTAGTGGAGGTTAATTCACTTAAATTCTAAGGAAGTGTTAGAATTCCTGAAGAAACTGCTCCAGTAGTTGATTGCTTCTATTAAATTCTATCACCTATCTGGGCTTTTTGAACTGCTTCATGGAATTTATAGTAAGATTAGTTTATTTGATGGGGTTTTTTTCCTTTCCATTGGAAAATTGCACTCTCAAGTTTCATGGTGCATTTTATTAAAGGAACAAATTAGGGCCCTGCAAGATGTGAGAAAATGAGAGTTTACATTAGAGAAACAGCCAGTATAGAAATGATCGTGCAATATGTTTTTGGATCCATCAATTACTTTACATAATTTCTGTGCCAAGGGGGTGGGTGGAGCAATTCCAGCTTCTGCATGGGGACAGAAACCTCGGCAGCTGTGTGAAAGTGCAGAGCTCTCCTGATGATGTAGCTGGGACAGATGGGCCCCTTTTGAATCAGATTCAGCAGCAGTAAAAAAGTGGAAAAAAATGTTCTAAGAAGGTTGTATTGGTCTAGAGGAACAGGAAGTCCTCCATGGGAAAATCAAGAGAAAAGCCAGACTTTGATATTGAGGCTTTAGAAGTATAATCCTGGTTTGAGGCTTTAAGGTAGGGTCTTGAAAAAATGCATCAGAGGGCATCGATGGGGAGTTGTAGAAACATCTTAAAATGCTCTGTGTTCCCAGTGGTCTCTGAATGCTGCCAGTTTGGACTTTTTTCACTAATAGCAGCTGTTTCATAACAGGATTGCTAAATGGCTGAAGTGAAGGTAGGTAGGCAGCTATTACAAATGAAGAAAAGATTAATGTTGGGCTCATATGTTCTTTTCACATAAAACCAGTAGGAAAAAAAGGAACTTACTTATTTACTAATTCTTTTCATGAAACAAGTGATGGATTAAAGTGATGTTAGACCTAAGAGTGCATAGAATTTTCAGCAGATAGAGGATCTTAAAATTGTTAGCGTGCTATATATTGTTTATGTGGTTACCCAAATTATTTGTTAGTTCATATCAACTCATGAGATACATTCCTGTAGTTGCTTATTAGGGAGTTCCCATGTACCTAAAAATTTGAAGGTCATATAAACAGCAAATTCTTAGATGTTTTGAAACTTGAGTGTCACATATATGAACTTTCTGTGGTTACAGGTGTAAATTGATGAGTTAAAATAGCAATTGATATTGAAGCTGGGGACCTTTTAATAAAATCTTCCAGTCTGAAAGCACTCATTTTTTTTCTTCTTCAAAAGCCTTTAAATGTCACATAAAACTGAATTTTGATGCTGTTAATATTTCACTGATATCCCATCCAAACTGGACTGTGATCCTCTCATGTAGCCTGACTTCGGCACAAGACAGGACCTATTACTGTAAAATATCTGTATGTTAACTAGAAATCATCTTGAGGGTTAAAAAGATACTGTTTTAAGTCTTTTGAAAACCTTTTGGATTAATTTTTGAATTATTTATGTGATTTACTTATTTCCTGAGACAAATTTCTTCTATGTCCAGACAAAGTTAGATAATGATGTACGATATTTTTTTCAGTTTCAGTCTAGCTGTCTCACACATGAAGGCCCCATTGCGTCATGCAGAGTCGCTGTTATGCAACTGAAATTTGATCTTTAGTAAGGAGACTGATGAGGAGCTGTATTTCATACATTCCTTTTTATACAGGATCTGAAAAAGCAATAGAGCTGCATATTTGCTGCCACAATGGAGCAGGGAGAACAAATTCAATTGATGCAAACCAAAAGCTGATGCTGTCAGTTATGAGGAAGAAAAAAGGTACTGGGAAGAGGTTTTAACTGAGCTTTAATAGAAGTAAGTAACACGGCTACACTGTCTGGGACCAAGGGATAGATCTGAATCCAGAAACAACTGAAAACTGTTTTCCATTATAGAAAAGGGAATTAATCTTGTTCCACTGCTATTTTTATCATGTAAACTACTTAAAATCATTACAATAATAAAAAGCCTAACCTATTAAAACAGATCTGCAGATTAAGTTAGGCTACTGTGGAAACTGTAGTGACTCCTCAATGTATGTATACATTCCATAATTTCAGGACAAGGGGATGCTTTTTTTTTTTTTTAACCAGAGCTATGGGCTGTAAAAGTGACAATGGTGCTTCCAGATGCATCCAGTTACTTTTTATCATAGTGACACATCAGGATGAATTGGGTTTTGTTAGCTGGTTTATTTAAAGAAGCCAAGGCAAATATTTGCTAATTCTATTTGTTAAGCAATATTCATAAATATGTGATTTAGATTGGGAGGTCCATGTGCATGTTCAGAATCACAATAGAGGTTATCTGGTTGGATTGGGAAGACAGACTCCTTTTTTCTGTTTCCACATCACGCAGACTCTGCTACATCTTGAAGCCCAGTTCCAGTGAAATTATTTTTCTTTTTAAGTTGGAGGCATCAGATTTTTGGAGATTTGTAAGGCTTGGTGTTTTGCTACACATGTATAGAACAAGGAGTGGGAAAGAAGAGGCTGGCTATCATTTCATTCTACTATCTGGTAAGGTGGTTTTTACTCCAAAGTGAATATAAACTATTTTATTTTTTTGCATACAAAAAAGGAGATAGTGTGGGCTACACAGACTTGAGACAATCTTACAGAAAACTGAGAGGTGTCTGCTTACACACATCACCTCAGAGCTGGATTTTCTTGAGTATGAGCTTAAAAATTGAATCTAAGGGACTGAAGTATTAACTTTGTTGGCAAGCTTTGCTAGGCTTCTGCTCTTGGGGGAATAAGGAAAAGCTCAGCTGGAGGAATTCTTGTCTCTGCTGTGGTGAAAACAGCGTATCTTTACAAGCTGTGTATTGGGCCTTCTATGCCATACTTCTGTACAGATGGAGTGGACAGACACTTCTGCTTATTGTATCAAATATCAGGAAACACTGGTGAAGAACTGAGAAGTCTTAATGGGGGGAAAAAGTGACTCTTCTAAAATTCTAAGTTTTGTGGTTTTGGTGGAGTTTTTTTTCAGTTATAGAGAGATGTATTACAAGCAGAAACAGATTTGACTGACATAAGTACACTGAGTGTATGAAAAAGTAAAAACCTGAAAGTTAGAATATTCATACCAAATCCAGCATTAGAAGCATCCAGCATGCCCAAGAAACATGTTTGTACAAGGTAACCCCATATTCCGTACTACTGATACATTGGCTTGAGCAGGCCCTTATGGGTAGCTGTTTTATCCAGCTTTTTGGAAAATCCAGACTGATGGCTTTCTTACTGCTGTGGACTTTGGTCGATTGGTACAGTATAAAGTAATGTAATGAGACAGCAGAATCAGATTTCTTACTGATGCACTGTGTTGGTTAATGGTATGACAATGCTTAATCCTACCTTTTGTTGCAATCTTCCCAACGAGGTAGGTACTTGCATACTAAGGAAAATCTTGTATGTAATCTTCATTCTTGTATAGTGCATGGCATCTGGTGTATCACTACATCATAACTTGGACACTTTCCGCTTTCAGACAAATTATTCCTTTCACTTCTGTTTGAGTAATATCGGTATTCCAGAGGTTAAATGCTGCAATTAGCAATACTCCATTTTGCACTTAACAAAACCAGAACTTTTAATGAACACTGAGCAGGTCGTAAATAAGTTCATTCTTTCTGGAATTCTAGACATGGATAATATAAACAGCATTAACCTTTTCAAAACAGCGAGAATGATACCTTTCAAGAGTACAGATAATAATGAGAAACCTTTCTGTATGTAGTATTGAGCACTTAACACTTCAGCACGGAAGAAGATATCCTGGAATGATAATGACTTCCATCTACTTATAATACATCATTAGACAAGAGATTGTAAGCTTAATTCTGACTACAGTGGTGAAGAAGTTGTGACTGTGAATGTGATGTTTGTCCTACATGCTCACATAGTCTAGACATCTTACTTGGTCATGCAAATAACAGTGATCACAGTCAATAAAAGAAATCATTGCAATATGTAGAGAAGCTGTGACTTTACAGGGATAAAAAACGCTGAGTTCATTGATTAGCTATTATATGACACTTAGAAATTATACTGTGATACAATACGTGCTGGGTTTTGTGTTCTATATGGATATGTAGCACGTTTGCTGCCCATTTGCATTAGGCTTCAATGATCTGTGCTTCCTAATAAAATAAAGAAATCGTTCAGAAGAGCGATGAAAGCACAGAGTAAAGCTTTTTTCAGTTACTAACTCAGCACTGACAATAGAGTATATCAAGCTTCATACAACTGTTGTATCCTGAGTAAAATACTCATGTTGGAGCTCTCAGAGTCATCTGGCTATGAAGCTGTGTGTAAGTCTCCTCTGCAGATGTACTAATGTAAGGTTTAAATGTAAGCTGACATGCTGCTGAAGATTCTGGAAGGTATTTGCATTGATTTATGCTCTTTATTAGGATGCATAATTAAAACAGGAAAATCTAAGCTGGATAACCTATGTGAGCTAAAACCTTGATGCTGTTGAAGTTGTTGCAAGATTCCCAGTGATTTGAGTGATTTTAGATGTCCATCTTTCCAATGAAGTGGAGTTGCTTTTTCTTTTCTTTCCCTGTTAAGGTTGTGGAAATAGTCTTCCAGATGTTGATGTCTGCAAAGGCTTGGATTTGTCCAGACAGGCTCCATCCTTCCCACTTTTGGTCTGCTTCCCTCTCATGTGATTCAAACCAGTTTGTTCTTCTATGCCAGTCAGAGCCCACAGAAGCAGCCCACTTTAAGATGAACAAACATGGGTTCTAGTTGGATTGGGGGTAAAATTTGAGAGTCCTAGACTTCCAAAATGAGAACTGCATGCCTCAAGTCATGCTAGACTTCAGTGAAATCTAGATCAGTTATTCCTTTTGTCACATTTGAAGAGACCTTGACAGCTGGAACACAGGTTCTCTCCTTTGCTGGTTTGAATGCATTTAGTGCCAAAGGGGGAGAGTGCCATGTGGATAGGGTGGGAGACTGAATTGGAGTAGACATTGTTAGACAGTAGATAACTGCTTTTTCACTCAAAACAGTACAATAGCATATGTCTGTGAGTAGTAAAGTGTTGCAAAATATGTTAAATGTTCTTGGTGACAAGCCAGAAATACATGTGTTAAACATGTCAAAATAACAAAGATATCTCATTTGTTAGACACAACTGTTCCTCTGGTGCTGAGCTCACTGGTTGCAAGGCAGCTGCTGTCTCTTGTACAGAGATTGTTATGTGCTGGGCAACTGTAAAGAAAGTAGGTCATTTGCAGATAGTATGGGTGTTCAAGTTGTTGAACACATTCTTCATACATTCTGCAGAGTATAATTTCAGTATTTTCAGATTTATTTAAAGGAAAAATTGCTTCAGAGATGTGAAGGATCCTTTTGCTTTGTTGTTAGGATTGTTTTTGAAATTGCATGAATGTGTGTATCATGGATGCTTACAGAAGAAACCAAAAAGGAACCACAGGTGGTCTGAAAAAGTTATATTATTTGCTCTTTCTTCTTTGTTGGTACTGAACTTTTGCCCTTGCTTGTTGATGCTGGCTGTAGCTCACTCAGGGATTAACCAGAGGCTGTGTCAGGAAAGTACTTTAATAGATGTAGGTGTGCTCAGGGCAGTTTCCAAATCCAATCAATGTATGTTGCAATCTAAGATTAGTCATTTTTCACATTTTCACACCTTCCATCAGCACCTCACTTCAACAAATTGTGCTGTGTTGCAGGGAAAAACTAGCCTTTTGATAATGTGCATCGCAATATGTGATCTATGAATGTGTTTGATGTCTTTCAGTTTAACAGATGAGTATCAATTGTAAAGATTCTCATGTTAAGAATATTTAGTGTAAGATATCTGTGGACCTTTACTACTGACTGGCTCTCAGTTTTTATTCCAGAGACACCTTCTTATAAACTATGCTTGTCAAATTCCTTCAAGTCAGTATTCAGAGGAGACCATAAGATAAAAAGCCGTGCCTTGAAGAGGATCATCCCCTCATGACCTACATTTTAACAGGAGCAAAAGTGAAAGAAAAACACTTAGTTGCATTATATATCTGGTAATGAGCTGACAAAGGTGTTAGGGTAGCCAGGTGCTGTTTATCTCATCTGTTCTGTGTATTAAGTGTGGGGCAGCTACAGGGAGTGAGCAGTCTTGTGTAGTTTTAGAGGTGTGAGAGCTGTTACGAGAAGCCAAATGCTTCTTATTTCCCCTCCCATAGTCCATTTTGGAGAATCTCAATTTCCCCACCCTTTGTTTCCAAGCTGCAGTGTATTCTGTTGTTATGTAAGGAAGATACTGTCAGCATTGCTTGTGGCTTCAGTGTTTGGCCCACAGAAGGCAGGCACAGGCAGCTTTTTCCTTTTCCCAACCTCTACAGTGGAGAAGAGCTACAGGGAGGCTGTTGCTTAACTGGTATTAGTTATTGGTGTAAAGCTGAAGTGGCATAGCTGTGTTTTGTGGAGAGGCTGAGAAGAGTGCTGTGGGTACAGGCACTGGTCAGTATGGAGAAAAATAGTTCTGGCACATGGAATGTGAAATTCAGTGGGATTTTATTTTCCTGTCTCTTTTAAAAGAATTTTTTATTGCTCTCAATTGAATCAGTAGATGAGAGAATCCATAACTTGTCTGCCACTAACACAGACTTCATTGACTAACACTTTCACCTGTAACAGTCACAGGTCAGGTTTATTCACTTTTATTTTTTAAACTAGTTTGTCTTATGTTCTAGGGAGAAATCATGCCACTGTTTTGGGGTCTTTTTTATTGCTCATTGCACCTATAGCATGTGTAGAATTTGTGATAGATAAAATACACTGAAAGTAGGTATTTTTTATGAGCCTATGTGCTAAATATATAATATCTCTTTGAAATATTTGTTGATTTAGAGGAGTCTCATACTCTTGATTCCTTCATACACATTTGTTTCAGAATGTTATCAATTCAGTGATTCCTAATCAAAAGCATATGGAAATCTACAAGACTGCCAAGTTTTGGCTTTTGGTCTTGCAGCATTTTATTTTTTAAAATGGCAGTTTACAGTACATCTAAAAATCTTGTAAAACTTTAAGTAGGTTCTTGGAAATTGTCTTTAGCATCTCAAATAAAAATTATTTCAAAGTTTTGAATGAAATTTTTTCATCTCTTTCAGACAAAGCTTTCAAAGGCTTATTTCCTTAACTGTTCAAAAGACAGTTTTGTGATGTGCTCAAGACTACTTCTTTCATAAAGCCTTTTTTCAGAAGGCTTTACAGAATGTTCTAGAGATTAACTTGATGACTATAACTGTTCCTCTTGTTCTAATTCTGGACTAAAGTAGTATGATGTCAGATGCTGTTGGAATTTCCTTTGTTTGAGCATTGTGTGATGACATCAGTCTTCACATCAGAGAGAATTAGAGCTTAGTGGTACAATACGTTGTGATACTGGGATCAAGATTTTGGCGAGGACCAACTCCAGGGTGATCTCCTGGAAGTGATTCTTGGAAAATTTGGAATTCTTGGAAAATTTGCATCTACTTTCAGATCTGAAAAATGATTGCCTGCATTGGTAACAAATTGTATTATTTCTTTCCTAGGAGGAGCTTGGAAAGGCCATGGATTCTTGCAGCTGCATCTAAAAGTTTAGACTCACTTCTTGTCATACAGAGGTGAAGGAACTGGTTATTTTTGTGGCTGCAATGGAGATAAGGACCAAACTAGCTCAAAATTTGTAATTTTGGTCTTCCTATTTTTACCTCTCTGAGACTGTTGAGAAGGGGAGGACAAGTGGGTGGGTGGTAAGAGTAGAGGAGTTTGGGCTATGAGATAGGGAGGGACTGTAATGGCAGTCTGAAATTCAGAAATAACCTTTTTTGAAGGGCTCCTCTAGAACATGGGGAATTTGTCAAACCAGCTGGCTCTAGTGCACAGTGCTATGGAATGGAGGGAGGCCTACAGTGCTGCAGTGGAGTGAAGGAGAGCTAGACACAAGCATGAGTGACCCGGGAGCCAGGATTACAACTTTGATTTCAAGTCTGTAGAGTTTGGCAGGTCTCTGTAATTTTGAGTGAGAAATATGTGCACCCCAACCTCAGTGAACGTTTGTCTTTTTCTCATAACATTCTTTAACTGTTCTCTTTGGTTGCTCTCCCAGTGCATTCCAGAAGGCAGCTTTCTGCAGGATGTCTTAAAAGAGGATGCCTCTGGCCTGTGTCAGCTCAGGGATTTACATCACTACTGAGTATTTGGTACTCCTTTATTTACTTTAGGAATACCTGGTGATCACTGCATAAAAAGACACAGAATAGCTGTATCAGATGAATACCTGTCTCAATTTAGAAAGGGTAGGCCCTTTACAGATCCTTCATGAGCAGTGCTGACAATCCTTGCTACGTGAAGTCTCTTTCCTGGCCCTCCACCAGAGACATTCCTAGACACTCGCAGTATTGCCTCTTATGAAAACCAGTAAGTGTTCAAACTTTCATGCAAGTCTCTGGCACCAATCATCTTTATGTTTTCTAGAGGAGCAGTTATTTTCTCACTGCTTTTAAAGGGTTAATTCGTTTCTTGAAAAGCATTTTCATAGTTCTGTTCTGTGTCAGAGTGGATAAGCTCAAGAGAAATTCAAGCTAGATCAATTGTTCTGTTGGGGCAGCAGCTTGATCCCATCTGCTGCTTTTGCTGAAAAGTTGGCAGAACTTTTCTGCAGAGATAAAAGCTGGCATAGCTGGAAAGAGTCCCCCCAGTCCTAATTTGAAAAGCAATGCGAGTGGATGAGAAGTTGTGAGTGACAGCAACTGGCTGTCAACAGACATCTTTCTTTGGTGCTCTTCAGATATGAGCAGAAAATGTTCTATTGGTAAATGCCATGCACATGTAAATTTGCTCTACTGTTCCCTTTCCAGATACATAGCAGGAAAGGCTCCAGCTGAGACACCTATTCCCCTTTGGTGGGAGAAGTTTATGGTTTGAGCTGCCTTTTATTACTGTCTAAGGACAGAACAGGACTACTCATCTCTTAATGTTGACTGCGAGCTCATTCCCTAATCTGCCAGCATTGCTCAGTGTCTTCCTCATGCATGGGATTTAAGAGGATGGTCTGCTATCTCAGGCTTTGCCAAGATTGTTACATTGCTGACCTTAAGCCAAACCTGTGCAAATCAAAGGCATCCTATCTGAAAAGACTGAGTGATGTGGTGTCTTGGAAAATCAGAGACAAACATATGAAGAATCTTCAAACTGGCCTAAAATGTTTCTTAAACAGACCATTTACTTTATAGAAAATACTGCTGTTACTCCATTATGCCTCTTCCAAATATTAAAAAAACGAAAAGGTATTTTCTCTGGCAGGATTTGAGCTTTAGGGTATAGATCAAACAGGTTCATAAGTTTTTCTGGCCTCTTTTTTTTTTAAATTTTTTTTTTGATTGATTTCTTTTTATTCTCATAAACATCTACTCATTTTGTATTTCAGTGCGGTCTGGCCAACAGTCTTGATACAGAGACAAAAATCTTTAGTCTTGTTTAACCAAGCTGGTAAGAAAGCTTTATTTTCATCCTGAAGTGGGTGGCTGTCCTTGCAATATATTACAGGGGTTTTGTCTCAAGATTTTCAGAAATTTCTACACTAAATAAGTATTTAAATGCTACTTCATTGGCATTGATCTCTGTTTGAACTCTTTCTCTGGAGCTGCAACTAAAATCAATGACCAACATGTAGCAATCTTAATACTCATTCTTCTGATGTACCTGCATGTGCGATTACATGCAGTTACTTAAAGAATGTTGCTGTTAGGTTTGATGCTCCATAACTTTGTCCTTACAACTGTACAGCTGGAGAATGCAGCTGGTTTTTGCATTGCTGAAATTTGGCTGACTCTGCAGCAGCATCCAGGCCTTTTTGGACACTGTGATAAAAATACAACTCTGCTAGTGCTCTGTTTTTATTATTAGTGGAGGTGCAAGTGCTAAAAATATGTCTTGCTTTCACAAGAATCTAAGCATAGACAATGCTGCAGAGAGCTCCTTTCTGTCTGCGTCTCGTTTGCTTGATCTGTATCTGGAATTGAAAAGGGCCAGGAGGTTTCCACATAAATCTTTGAGATTTCAATGTTCCCTTCACTCTCAGCTTTGATTTTCTTTCTTTAAAGAAAGTTAGGCCTTAACTGTTTTAGTATCAAAGAAAACCTCAAGTATGTGAAGCTGGATGTAGGTGATGCAGACAGAAGTTTGCACAGAGCTTGTAACAATAGTGGGAGGTGTGAACTACTGCCTTTGTCTCTATTGAGTGTTAGCTCAGATATTTAGCAGAGTTGTCTAATTGTGTATGTTAAGTATTTAATTCCTTAAAAAGAGTGAAAATACTAGAGACAGAGCAGAGCTTTATGTGTAGTGGGAGGCATGTTTTGTTGATGGCTCAAGTTAGTGGCATTTGGGAATTGCTTCTGGTTGTTGGTGTTACAAAGGAGAAGTCCAACACTAAACTTCATCAGGATAGGAGCCAAAGAGTGGGGATTCTAGATTATTAGCATCTCTGAGGTGTAGTTTATCCTGCAGGTAGAAAACCTGTCACACTTCATCCACATTCCTACTCTAACATTAAACAGAAAAGCATTAAAATGTTTCCAAGTCTGAAATGAGACACTTCTTCCAGGAATCCTGAAATCAGGACTGGTTGGTTGGGTTGGGTTTTTTCACCCTGGTGCCTATCACTTTCAATCCTTTTTGCTTTAATAAACTGTCTTGAACCTGATCAAACAGGACCATCTATACGTATGAATCTGTGGATGTGCAAGGTGAGGAAGGAAAAAATTACATCCGCTTCACCTTGTTTGGGTCCTGTGCTGCAGTTGATTCTTTAGCTTAATTAAATTAATGATTCACTGGATAACTCACTGCAATTGTTCATTTTTTTACAATATGAAACTTTTCTACACTGGAAAAGTTCTTTCCTATTGATATTCCTTAAAAAAAAAAAGGCATTTAGCAGGCTGGGGCACTACTATGTTGTATGCGCATATCCAGTATGTGTTCTATAAAGCTGATTACCCAAAGCAGAGTTTGAATTCAGGAAAGAAATTTTAGCTGTAGAATGGAAGTACTTTCCTAAAACTCAAAACCAGTCCTTCATTCAGCTTGTCTTTGCAAGAATAGAAGAAAAAATAACAACAACAAAAAACAGCAAAGCAAAACCACTTTTTGATATACATGGTAAACATGGATGATACAGATTTATTCTACTCCTTTTCAGATTTGAAACCACATGAGAGAGAATATTCTCTTCTTTGGTGGGATTGGAGAGCAGTTTGTTTCCTTAAAGTTACTGACAATGCTTGAGAAAATGATTTGTTTTGTTTTGTTTAGGGGGCCAACGGGCCAAGCAGTTGTGGAGTTTAATAACCTAAGACAAGGTTATTAAACAGACACATAGGCCATTTAGGACACTGGAACAAACTCAGAAAACCTAGTGAAAGAAAGAGGAAAACTAGTTTTGCAATGGGACATTAGACCACACAGTAAGCAAACAACTATGACATGTCACTTGAAAGCCATTGCAATTTTCTTTCAAGCAAGTATGAGGACTCTGATGTGTAGACTTGCACCATTCTACAGTTCTTTCATTGGATTATAAATCATTCTGTTTGCCATCTCTTTTACCTCAATGTGATTTATAAATCTCTTTTATTTTAAATCCATAACCAGATTTGAAGCTATACCTTCTACAACTAACGAGGACAGAAGAAAAGCTTAAGTTTATACACCTAAATACTGCAGTTCTCATGCAACGGTTGTTTGAGCCTGGCAGCTGGATGGAAAAGGCAGGACTGCAGCTTTTGTCTTGAGGATGATTTGCTTAGCAGGGCTTCCCTGAGTTTGCTGCTGATTTTCAACTGTTTCCAAACTCTTCATTCCAGAGCGTCTACCTGAAAATTTCCAAGCAAATTTTCAAGAACTGTTAAATACTTATATATAGCTTCTCGGAAGACTTCAAGAAATAAATGAGATTGATTTATTGTCCCATTTGGACAACTAGTAAATGAGTAAATTGTGCCAGTTCCAGGAGATGAGGAAAAGGTAAAGTAGCATCACAGTAACCCTAAACCCTTTATCTGAATGTATGTGTGGGAATCTGTAATCTTCATAAAGGTCCTGTCCCAAAAGTAATAGACTTATCTTTATCTTGCAAAAACAGTAAGATTGGATACTGGAAGTGCGAAGAAAATAAAAGGCAAAGCCAGTCCTGAAATTTTGAGGCTGGTTCCATAGATATTTAAAATTCTATTTGTTAGTTTTCCTTTTCCCTGCAATAGAAAGTTTCAGAGACACCCTGTTCCATTTTTCCCTCTTACAGGACATGAAATTCACTATATAATATTTATACCATATAAACCTATTTGTTTCCCCCTGCCTTTCAAAGATTGCTCATGTGATTGCTGTTATTTACAAAACCCAAAGATTTATTTCCTCTTACCTTGCAGAATTTGAAGAAAAAGTTTGCTCTGTTTGTTTACTCTGTGCCTCAGGGAACCTTCAGAGAGTTCTTTGGCGTGTTGTGCTTGTGGTTGGGTTTTTTTGTTTGGTTAGTTTGGTTTGGTTGGTTTTTTTAATGAAGTGAAAAAAGAAGAAAAGGTGTGAAAGAAGAAAAGTGGAGTGTAAAGAATCTATTTTTAAGAAGTTAGAAATGTTTTTCTCTTAACTCTTAAAGTATTCTTTTAGCTTTTCTCTTTAAAAGCATAAATATGTGTGCAGGGACACTCCGCTGTGTTTAATACTGTATAGTAATGTCTTTTCCATGTCCTTCCATAAGTTCTGCTATCTTATAAAACTTGAGATATTTTACAGGGTGGGGGGAGTAAGAATCACAATAAAAAGCCTGCTAGATACTGGTTGGTGGTTTTTTGTTACACTTGGAACATTTTGTCCGATATCAGGCACGTCTGTGATTTCACTATCTGCTGCCTGGGCAATGGCAGGTACTCTGAGAATCTTGACTCTGTTCGGGAGGAAGCTGTCTAAGAGCACTGGAAGGAGGGCTAAAGGCAGCCTGTAAGCACAACACGTGGGACCAAAACATCTGAAAGCTTTTGGAAGTCTCCCTTGGAAGGGCTTGCATACTCCAAATGCTAGACTTGTGGATGAAATATAACTCAGAGCACTGATCTGAGTAAGAATCAAGGAAATGGAAAATAAATTATGTGAAAGACTAATGTGTAATTAAAATTGTAGGGTTTTTTTTTTAACAAAACATTGTTCTTAGAGCCAAGCAATAGTTCAGGTAACTGCTGACGATTTACAGAGCATTTTTCTTGGCATTGGGTAGTAGGTTATTACTGTTATTCTCAAGCATAGTGACAGTTGTTCATAACAGCAACAGTCCTTTTGCAACTACTTCTGTTGTTGCTTAGACAGGATCAGATTGGACAAGCATTAGAGAAGAAATAGAGAGAGACAAAAAAATTATTTAATTCTGTCTGGCATTCCCCTCAAAGTGATCTGCAAGAAGGTAAAGAATTTTTTTTTCCATTTCAAGTATCCTAGAGATTGAGAGCCAAATCCAGTCATACATAAGGGTGGAACTTGTTCTTTAAATATCTGTAATACTCTTGATAGTCTCCCAGAAGTTTTAAAGGAATAAGTGTGAAGTAAATATGTGGAGACTGTAAGTCAGGAGTAAACTCTTATGAACATACCAACATTCTTGACCGTTGCAGGTACTGGTATGAGGCATTCCAGAATCTCTATTAGTGACATATTTGGGGTTTGGCTGTGAGGCAATATCAGCTGTGCTTCCTTCTCCTACATTGCCAGTTGTTCCACACCTGAATTTTCACAGTATTTAGACTTTCATTTCCAAAATCAGTGAATTACTCTTACTCTAATATCTTGATTAGGATTACACACCAATTACATGGCTGAGATGAGAGAAGAGCCAAGTATTTTGGCTCGTTAACCCCCACTCTAATCTTTACACTGTTCTTGCCACTTCTATTAATAATTACCAAATCTTCATATTTATCAAAGTCTTCAGGTAGGATTATACTTGGAGATCTTTTATAGAGATACCAGTATTTGGTACTGTTGGTGCAGTTCCTAAGGATATGATGATACTTTGTTGAAAGAAAATAATAATTTTAGATTAATATCTGAAAAAAAAAATTGTCCAATCCAGATCAGCTAGATAATGGTAGTTTTCCCATTCTGGGGAAGCAGTAGTTCATGTTTGATAGCAAAGCTGGAAAGAACTTCCTTGAACTCAGTGCTTTCCAAGGACTCACATGAATGGTGGATACTGGTTGTTTTTCTGTCACCTTGGGAACAGGTCCCTGAGCAACCTGATCCAGTGTCAATCAGCTGGGCTTTGAACAAGTGTTGCACCAGATGATGTCCTGAGATGTATTATTTTCTACTGTTAATAGGAGCAGAATTAGATTTCCAGTTGTATTGTCCATTCTTATAGTTCCTCTTATTAGTCCTCTTCAACAAAAAATTACTTTCAAGATTTTAAAGTGTTTAGTCAGCTCTAAGCTATTTTTGTCTTGAAACAAACAATCTTTTTGTCTGTGTTTCCCTGAAATAACATTTACTTATCTATTAGTAATGGATTTTGAAAATGTATGAGTCATCATGAACTCAGTTTCATTAATTTCACAATGATTATATATTATTGTTATTTGTAGTTGAAAATAACCAAGCAGCTGTGACAAATTTGGGTAAGGAAATTAACTTGACATTCTTTTGTTCTCCATGCGTGTTGTAACTGTGTGTTGATTTTGGTTTTTTAACTTTTTTATTTTTAAATTTGTCATGCTTTTCTTAATACAATGCTGTATACTGAAGAAAGAAAGATTTATGAGAGAACTTCCAGATCAAGCTCAAAGGTTGACATGCTTCAGGTTTTCTGGCTACTGCATACAGGTCTTGCATTGATAACTTAGGGTTGCTCATAGGTTTCAGATTGGTGCAAAGCAGTGATATCTTGATAACTGCCAATCAATGTTTTTGCTGAGCTAAAATATCAGAGGAGGACAAGTGTAACTATGGGAGCTTTGGAACACAGTAGCACATTTATTTCAGGTACAAACTACAACCTTATCTTCACATGACATCGCTGGATTCTGCTAAAACTATCACCATGTCAGTACTGTGAACGTAAGAAGCAAGGCTTTTATTTCAGTAGCTGTATTCCTACCTGTTCAGAATCTACTAGGACAAGTGAGATGGAATTAATAATTACTGTAGTTGTAGAATCATTGTCTGTAGTGGTGATTTCAGTTTTGCTTACACAAACAAATCATAACACCAGTCTTAGAAGTGTAGGGATTTTCTTAGAAAATTTCCATGGTTGAGAATGTGAACGTGGATTGGCTCTTACACCCAAGCACATTTTCAGAGGTTTTGCATGCTCATAGGGCTTTGACTTCTAATCCAAAGGAATTTTTGTATGATTTTAGAATTAAGATGACCATAGCATATTGCATTAATAAAAGAAAAGGAGAAATGTGAATTTAAAATATCTTCCATGCTCACGTATGGCCTTAACAACACCATCAACAGAAATGCACAGATTTAAACCATTGAGAAATCTGACCTCCTATTTCATTGACTTCTTTTCAAGCCTTTCAACAGAGGGAGACAACATGAGTTCAAGTCAAAAATATTCCCATGGGTTCTATGGCAAAGTGTCTTTTCCTAGTATTGTGAATGACACAAGTTTAATATCTGGCAAGAAAAAGTACATGTTTATACTAGGAAAATTATCTCTTGCTGATATTAAATGTCAGCAGTATTGCAGCAGAATCCCAGATGAATGTGGGTTTGCTGCCAGCAAGGACAAAATGTTCAGAATAATTTTGGGAACTGGCATTAATCTGGCACAGTCTGCACTTAGCTTGCAGTTGCATCTATCTGAACCAGCAATAAGTAATTTCTCTGATGTAAACAAGGATAAAGAGAAGAAAATTGTCTGAAGTTATAGGAGTAAAGCGGGAGAAGTGTTGATACAGCGTCCAGTTGCTTAATAACAAACCAGTGAAGCAGCTGCTGAGAGGGAGTGATTGCCCTCCCAGAGCTTTCTGGGAGTCTGCAGACACCTTTACACATTTTGAAGTGCTGTGAATAATAGATCACTATGTGTAGTTTTCTAAGCTGTTAAAATGGTTATATTCAAATTTCCCCTAAGTTTTGAAGTTGTGAGGAATGGTGCTATATTTTGACAATTTGAATGCAAACCTTAGCGTATTATATTTAACATAAATGCTGCATAGTATGAGAAACAGAATGAAGATCCTCTAACAAACAGGATGCAGACAACTGGCAGTGAATAGAAACTGGTGGTTAAAGGACTATCTCAGGATTAGTGTAGATGGTTCTTGTAGACTTCATATTTTGGAGAAACTCAAGGAAGAATGTTGAATGGGGCAGAGGGCTGGCATAGAAGCTTCAAAATGCTTTGTGAAATGCACAGCACTAAAGAAAACTGCAAAAGACTTGCATATACAAAATGAAGTCACAGGGTACCATGATAACACGTGGAATAACTGTCAAATGCTTAATATCATGCATTGGAAGGAATAACCAATTGTGTAAATTGGCTGTAAATCAGGAAAAAGATGAAGTATCATTGACTCAATGAGAATAATGAAATTATTTGTTCAATGTTAAGCAGCAATCAGAGAAGCAAACTACCTTTGTAGGTGTTTAAAGAAAGGGCCAGAAAGTAATACTGAACTTGTAATGTTTTAAGCTTGCTGCAGCCACACCCATGCATTATGAGGAAATGAAAGGGGACCAAGCTCCAGAAAGACATATGTAAGAGGGAAATAGGACTGTGATTATTGAAGAGAAAAGGCCTGACTGGTGTGTTTGTACTGATGTGCTCTGAAATAGCCCACTTGTGTTCCTTTTCACCTTTTCTGTAACACATGAACAAGAACATTCTTGTAGATTGGAAAGCATTGCTTTTAGAATGACTTTTTTTCTTCTTTTTTTGTGCCAGAGCAATAAAGCAATGAACAGTAAAACTTGTCACTCTCAGATGTCAGTGAAGGCAAAAGAACTGCGGGTTTCTTGTGCTCCTCTCCAAAGCAGTACCATTAGTCACAGTAGGAGGAAAAATAATAGCAGATCCACCTGGACTAATAGCCTAATTTACAATAGCAATTCCTGTATTTCAAAATCCCATTTGAAGTGCAATGTGATGATATTTCTATTAGCGTTATATACAAATAGTACTCCTGGTCAAACTTCCCTAAATTTACTGCACATATCAAGCATTTGTTTAGGGGCATTTCCTAGCTCATTCAATATACTGCCAGTTCTTACCAAAAGACCATAATATCAAAATGTTTGTCTTTGAAAAGCGGGTATCTTCCTTTAAACAGTATTCCCTTAAACTCTACAAAGCAATTATTCTTTCAAACTCCAGGTCACTATTCATCTTATAAATAGACTAAAGCTTCACAGTATTTTAGGGCAGCAAGTTATAGATGCTCAGTTTTTAAAAGAGTATAAATAAGGATGCTCTGCAGTTGAGTAACTACCACTAATGTCAGGGCAACTGAATTTGATTCACTGGTGCTGTTGCTATCTTTGCTGATCAATGTGGGTGTTTTGTTGCAATTTCTTGAGATGCGGTTGGGTTTTAATTCTTATATTGCTTTTGTGAGAACAACACTACATGCTTATTCTTGCTAGCGTAGAATGGAAGCCAGTGACTGTGGGTTTTGGGTCTTACAGAATATTTTCTGTGACTTTGGCTTGTTTCAGCATTGGACAGGGTTAGAGAACAGTTTTTCTCCCTGTTTGCTGTACATATTCATAGCTACAGAGAGAGCATTTTATTGTCAGGAAGTCATCTGTTGGGTTGAATTACAAACAGGGTAATGATTCTTAGTTGTTTGGGTTCTTGAAAGGTTTGACATCATTAACATTCTTAGAATGACGTATCATAAATCACAACATAGGAAAATTAGAGGGATTCACTCATGTACATGTAATTTCAACTGCAGGGTGTACAAATATATTGATGTACTTATGCTCTCCCCAAACAGTTCTTTTTGTGCTCTGATGGCCAGCACAAAGTTCTCTGATATCCATGATTTCTCTGTCCTGACCCTTATATTGACCAGAATGAAAAAGTATAGGAGTTAAATGAAAGAAGGTATAATTGCAGCTCGTAGGTGTTCCAGCTGCTGTAGTGCTGTCATACAATATGCTTTTCTGACTCAGGCCAAAGGATCAGTACACAAGTAACCTCAATTAAGAACAAACAAGAAGTTATTCATTTCTAAATTGCATAGAAGGAAAGGGCCAGTGAGTCATTTCTGAAATTCTGGTGTGGTCAAGATGAATTATATAATTTGTACTTGATCAATACACAATGCTTGGTTTAGAAACAGCTGTGTCAAATATGCTAGGAAAGAAACCAGTATTTTGGAGCTCCCAGAAGGTCTAAATATGTTCCTTTCATCTTCCAGTAGTGACAGTGCATTTTCAAAAAGCCAAATTCTCTGACTGAGAGAACAAAATTTCCTTCCTTAATAGCTAGAAAGCTGCTGCAAAGTAGAAAGAATAATGTAGTTTCAAGTTTTAATATGAAAATAAATAAAGACCTTGAATGGCAATAAGGTAGATTCTACTTAGTTTTGCTTAATGCTTAGTTAGGGATAATGTACTATTTCTTTGGAAGAGTGTAATATCTCTATCCCTTGAGCTTTTAATTATAACTCTAACAAGCAATTGCCAGGTAGATCTGATCCTGCTGTGGGACAGAAGAGAAGTCCCTAGAGTCCCTGGCATGAGCATTTTCTATGGTTCTGTGATTACAGGATTCATAGCCTCTGTGGGTTTGGTTATTCTTTGAAGTAGCATTATTGGGCAGCTTAATAACATAGACACAAATGAAGACATTAGAGACATGAACAGTTCTACAAATCAAGAGATTAAGAAAATTATAGATATTTTGATTAAATATAAGAAATACAGTGAGATTGAAAGGACAGTATAGAAACAGTTTAGTCTGCATTTAGGTGCCAGAATGTCTGCACATAAGCTTTTGGGAATTATTTCTTCTTGCTGTCCATAGCTGATGCTTACTAACTCCAGCTGTGACAAAATACTCTCCTTAGATTAATGACATCTAGACCAATTCCAGGAAAGGGGATAATTTGGAAGTGAATTTACTACCTGTTGAAGAGAAGTAAAATAGTTAATCAGCCTAAAATGTAGGGTAGTTTTACTGGCAAAATTAAACTATTGCTCCTGTGCCTTGAGATTTTGTTGGAGTTTTGGGAGTTCCCCTTCTGTCTTCTTTTTTTCTCTTGAGGAATTTTTCCCATATATGTTGCTGGGGCGACAAATTGCTGGGTGCTTGGGAGAAACAAAAGACCTGGCCATAGAAGGAGGGGTCCAATGAGCTACTCTCTTCCACCTGGGCTTGTGGGCTGTTGTTCTCGGCGTTCAGATGGAGAGAGAGGCTGCCATCGTGGTGGAGGGAATTCATCAGTACTGCAGGCTTCTGCTTTTTCAGCTGCCTTCCTTCTACCGTGGGTGGAGCTTGTTCACTTGAGCGGCTGTTGCACTGCAACCCTAACACCCCACCTTACTAAAAGAGGGACCTTTTCACCATCTGCTCGGGTGCCTCAGGGAGAAACCCCGAGATTCCCAAGCCCGCCTTTCCCTGCCCTGCTGGGAGCCGGGCTGCCGCTGCCCTGCCCTCGCTGTCGCTTCTGGCCTTCGCTACTCTAGCCCCGCACGCCCTGCCAGCTGAGACCTCCTGGGGTTCCCGCTGCAGCTCCAGAGTTTGATACATCTCGTCTGCCACCCGGGATTTCTGCTGGTCCCTGCTGTTCCGGCCTGCTGTTCCTGAGGGTCCAGCCGGACACGGGGATCGGCTGCCCAGTGGTTTGTGAAGCCTTTGTCCCACCCCTCCCCAGGACCCCAGGCCGCCAGTGCCGCGTGCTCCCCGAGCTCGCTCCGGAGCGCCCCCTGCAGCCGCGGGGGAACCATCGCACCTGCCCTGCTCACCGGGAGCCGCCAGCGCCCCTGCCGGCTGCGAGCGGAACTGCACCCGAGGGGAAAGGGCCTGACAGCTGAGAAGGCTGGCACTGGGTTTGGGCTTCTGTTTTCTGTTACCGCTACCGTTATTGTTGTTTGTTTGCCTTGTTATACATATATATACATATACATACATATAAAAAGAACTGTTATTTCTATTCCTCATATCTTTGCCTGAAAGCCCCTTGATTTCAAAATTATAATAATTCAGAGGGAAGGGGGTTGCATTTTTCATTTCAAGGGTGGCTTCTGCCTTCCTTGGCAGACACCTGTCTTTCAAATCAGACTTATAAGCTGAAATGTACTACCAATATGCAGTATGGGAACAATTCGGGTGGGCAGACGAATGGCCCATCTCCATCAGTGTTTTCTGTCAGTGGCTTTTATTATATGTCTGAGTAGGGCATAATGCTGCACAATTTACAATGGTACTGAGGGGCTGACTTGATGATTTATGCTCCTATAGTGTATTTTTCTTTGGGGACATTGCAAGATATGTATCAAATATTTCAAGTCACATTTCAGAAGGTAGCTTGAAAAATTTGATTATATCTTGCAGTATCTTGAATAATTTTCAGCTGATATTTATCATCATTTTTGTACTACAGAGCTTGAGAAATAACTTCTGGCTTGAACATAAAGTCCATGCTAATTTTTGATCAGCTTTATCTTCACACATCATAACTTTGATAACAAGTCAGAGTACAGGAAAAATGGGTCAGATGCTTACTTGGCCAGTGCTGAGCAGAGGTTTGCTTTTGAAAGCCTCGTTGGAACGGTGTGACCTGACAACAAGCTTCACATCTCTGGCCTGGCACTTACGAGGAAAGGATAAGTGACGCTATTTCCCCCTTGATTGCTGAACATTTCTGTGACCCTTCCTTTGGGGTGAATGAGCATGTTATTGACTCCTAAAGCAATGCACTGGAATCAAGCCAATGTGTGGGAGTTAGAAACAAACCTGCTGAAATGTATGGACTTACAACAGCAGTGAATTTTTTTTTCTTTTGTTGATTGGTTGGTTGGGTTGGGGTTTTTTTGGTGTGGTTTTTTTTTTGTGTGGTTTTTTGTTTGTTTGTAAACAAAACAAATATCAACAACAATGCTGTAAAAGAACAAAAATTAAAGCCTCAAGTGTTTACGTGTTTATGGTCCTGTGACAGTGAGTATCCACAGTCATGGAAGAACAGGGAGACTGAAGGAATGACTGTTGGAATAAATACTGAGGAGGGAGCGTGAGCAAGCTTGCATCCACTCTGGGCCAGCACTGGTCATGTGCCATAGTAGGTGAAACTGTTAGAACAATTTATCATATAAACAATAAATCAGGCCAAATTTATCTAATCAGCTTTTTGTGATTAAAATATGTCTGGGCTCCTTTTCCCAAAACTACAAGGGTTGCAGCAACATCAAGATTAGGAATAGACTCTGTTTCTGTGTATACATGTGTGTATGTATGCATCTATTTTATTCTTCTTTGAGCATTTGCCCTTATGAGAGAGTATGTTGTGAAAAAGGAAAAAGCATCATAGGAGTAAGTGATGGGGACTACTAAACAAGAGCTGGCAGATGATGTTGGTGCCCTGAAAAACTTTCAACTAGGACCTTCTATTTTTTTTTTTCTATTTCAAGCAGAGTGGTGATTGTTCAAGCTGAGCTGGCAGAAGCTTTTAGACAGCATCAGACGTTGGGTGAAAAGCTGTCCTTGGGAAATGACGTAGCTTCTAAGTAATTCATATTCCAAATCTTGCCTGATAAAGTATGGGCCAATAAATTTGTCAAGAGTGTGTGTTTTGTAAGTTATTCTAGGTTACATAGAGAACATATATGCTGTTGCAGGGTCTGTTAGAGTAGGTTGAGTTCCATGTTGTATTTTTTATCTAGTCAGCTAAGTATCTCAGGAGGATTTCTGCACATGACCATTAATCTTGCTCTGCCCTGTGCAAGGCTCCACAGGTGATGTTTGCTGGATTATCCTGTATCTTCACAGTGAGACAAGTGAGGAGGCTGTGGATTTCTTGGCAAATGAAGAACACTAAACTCCTTCATATAGTGTACATCAGTCTACTGTGATTATCAAGGAGAAATGTTTCTAAATCATGTGTGTTTAGGTTTGTTTTTTTCTTTCTTTTTTCCCCCAGATATTTCTATCTGATGTCAGCAAAGTTGAAAAGACCTCATTATTTTTTGGGTTATCAGAAGTTTATTATTAGTTTTCTTCTGCCTGGTGCTGAAGAAGTTCTTTTAGAGCTTGCTTTTACCTTGTGCCAGCAGTAATCTAGGAATTCCAAAAACTCTAATTATTTACATTTCATTACTTTGATGAATTGTACCTTACAGTTTGAATCTTGATGCTTCTGTGTGTTACATTTGGGTTATCTTAGCAATTAGAAAAAGGCTGGGTTTGCACTAACATATTTTATTAATAATCACTATCTTTTATTAAGAAACAGATTTTATTAAATGTATGAAAACTAGTGGAGGGGAGGATCACTTTCATTCTCTCTTCCCCAACCTCCTTTCTCCCCAACTCCTTTCTTTCTAGAGGAAATAGTAGGACAAAAGTGAGAAAATCAGAAAAGTATAGGAAAAAAACAAACAAGAAACTTATAATTTTTCACTGTAACTTTAACTTCTTTGGAAAGTCCATCATCTCAAGCCTATCAGCTTTGCCCTAGGGATTAAAACCCCCAGCTTTTCTTCCAGATCCAGTCAGAGATTGTGAGGGAATAAAATTTGTCTTCCTACTGAATGGGCCCAGAAGTGGATCTCTGGCCAACTAATTATTTCATAATCTTTCAGGAAATTCTCTAGATCTCCAAGTATGCAGAGGATTGTCTCATCCAAACCCAAATGCCCTGGCTGAACAGCTTCATATTCTTCATTGCACATACTGGGGAATTGTGAGTTTGTGCAGGTAGAAAAACAACCATTGTAGTTGACTCAGAGTTCTTTCTGCAGATCATCTGGAGGATGTGTCAGAACCCTCACTTCTGCAGAGCCAGGCTGCTCTGGCTTCACTGCTGCTCCAGCCAGCAACATCCATTGTAACCTGGAATCCCCAAACATACAGTGCCTGGGAGCATGGGAAGGAGAGCATTGTGCCAGTTAAGGTTTAAAATCTCTTTCAGCCTCTGACAGATTTCTGGACATTGTAATGCATTTTCTATTTCTTTCATCTAGTCCACACCTTCAAGTGGAGGTTATGATTTGGCTCTCAGTACTTGTGCTGACAAACTGTGCTTAGACTCTGACTGACTGTACAGAGTGTCTGTATAACATAGAGAGAGGTGGTTTATTTCTAGTTTCCTCAGAGTTGAAATTACATCCCTTATTCCAATAGAAAAGTAAACTAAACTTTCAAGAGGAAGGCCATTGAAGAAAAATAAATGGAATGATATTGCTTTTTAAAGATCTATATTGAACCCAGGACAAATATGACATAAGGTAGGCAGGATGTTCAAGTGCTTTAGTGTGCAGGATGGAATTTAGGGAGTTGGTTAGGTTGTCTCTGAATCTGAGCTGCAAAATGCTGCAAAAGATGCAGTGATTGCTAAAGAAATACTGGAAGTAAACTACATAAAAATACGGAAAGTAATGACCAAGTGACTTGTAACGATTTAAATAGCCCATAGGAAAAGGTCTGTTTTGCTTCAACCTGCCTGGTAGCTATGTAAGCACCAAAACCACAGTGTATTATCTGAGATGCTGGACTGGAGAACTGTTGCTTTATAGAAACAGGGATTGTTAGCACAGGCATTAAGCAGAGGCAACTCATACTGGTTGTTGCATCATTTTAGAATATGGTAGTATCCTGCTGGATCAAGGGAATTGCAGCATCTTATCACAGAATGATTTATCAAAGGTAGTCTTCAAAATTTGCATGACATGAAAAATCTATTTTGACTTCAGGTAAAAGTATCTAATAATCTCTTACGTGAAGAGCTACTTTCATGTGACTGTAGTTTTTTCTGTTCCTTCACATGCTGCCTACCTTTTAACCTGCACAGCTGATGCTATTTCAATAAGTAAGTTTTACTCTGCTCTTTGTTAACCAAAGCACAGTGATATTCCATAGATGCAGATGGGAGGCTCTTGTCACCCATGGATGCAGCTCAGACTTGACAGATAAGACCAGAACAGGCAGCAATCATTATAGCTCTTTGCATTGGTCTCTTACAGGTTTATGGTGAACTGGGCAGATTCTTTTTTTTCAGACAAAGTACATGTGCCTTCCTTATTGGTATGATTCTCCTAACTCAGTGGTGAGATTGGCATAAAACATTATCTCATAGCTCTCAAGGTCCTGAGGCAAGGCTGTTGGTGTGACTAAAGAAATTTCATTCAGAGCTTATCTGAGAAGAGTGAAATGCCAGATTCCATCAGAAGGAGCAACACTTAGTTACCAAAATGAATGACTTGACAGGTGGAGACACCAGAACTAGGAAACAAACCGTGCTCTTTTGAGCCCTAGGGAATAGGAGCTCTTATAAAATCATGAACCCATCTTTCTGCAGAAAATGACTACTTGAGAGTTGAATATAAGCTGTTTCTTGCTTGCAGTGTAAGGGTCTGACCCAGCTGCCTGAAATCCACAAGGTGTTTTATCATTGATTTAACTCCAGCTCAGATCATTTCATGTATTGAAAGATTCTATACATACATAGAGGGTAAATGTTATCTAGATTGATTTATTTGATTATATTGATTGCTCTTACATCAATACGTGACTATTACATATGACTTTAAAAGGCTGCTTCTTCATTCCCATAAAATCTCAGAGTAGAAGTTTCTAAGATGTTATCTGTTCACCATTTAATAAAATGCCATGTAAATTCTCACTTTTTCTTTCATTTGTGAAATGTGTGCTGAAACCATGTATGCGTGCATGGATACACACACACAAAATTCAAGAAAAGAACCAGCTACTCAATCTGGAATGTGAATAGTTATTGCTCTGGTTGAAGTGCAGGCTTTCCCCAGATGTTTGATTGTACACATGGGGCAGGCTTCATTAGAGATGAATAGACAGTACATAAAATCCACACTTTCCCTCCCCCATTCCTCTTGTTTATCTGATTTTGTAGAAGGATTTTAATTAACACCACAGAACTGAAGTAAACTATGGGAATTGTAAAGTGAATATCCAGAAACACTACAGATAGAAAAATTGCTACAGAGATATAAGGTTATGCTTTTGTTCTTTTGTGCCTGTAAACACATCTGTTCAAAACTTCTTTTCTTCTCTGTGCAGCTGAAAGACATAAGGGAATATTTTTAATGAAAAAAAATTAGCAGTGCCTACTTCAAAGAATTTGGGAATTAGAGATATTTAGATAGTGAGGAGTATTGCATTCACTCTCTAAACATCTCTAAGTTGCTTTTCCAACATGAGAAAAGTGCTTTCCATGACAGTACTTCTATTTACTTCTTTATAGAATGTGATAAACTACCTAATCTGAGGTTCTCTGTGTGTGTGTATCTATAAAATCTCATTTTCATTGGAGGGTGGGTCAGTGAAGCAGAGTTTGGGTGTCTTAATATGCAGTATGTAGGTGCATTAGAGTAAGTCTACTCTGGGATGTTTCACAAACCCTGGTCCTCTTCATCCTTTTGTGCTTGCCTGTGATTGTCCCTTGTTTCAAAGGCTTGGAGTCTGTGGACCATCTGCTTGAAGTGAACTGAGCTCTGTTTACATCATGCACAAAGAAAGGCAACATATGAAGTCCAGTTTACTATTCTCATGTTAACTTTTAAATGAAATGGAATATTTTCCTTCTTCTCTCCACTCACTTTGTTTCTCCCTGTATTTCACTGTAGCAAATAAGTTAAATTTTATTCAAATTTTAGAATCAACAGCTTTCTTGAGAGGCCAGGGCGTGTTATTTCAGAGGGCAGGCAAGAGAACAGGCAGCTGAGGAGCTGCAGCACAAGTGCTTGGTGGGAGGCATTATCATGGGGGCCAGTCTTTCGCTG
>NW_008236184.1:2530141-2538203 GCF_000691975.1 Corvus brachyrhynchos
CCTGCTGACAGCTCATCCTTGTGCTGAGCCTGGCCAGGGAGCAACCTGGAGAGAGCTGGTTCTGCACAGCTTGGGGAGAGAAACACAGGAAGGCTGGATGGGCTGTGCCACCCAAGACTCTTAATGCAGCTCAACAATGCTCAATGCTGGATCATCCCAGGCAAAAGATTCTTACTGCTGTGAAATACCTGTTATTTGTGTCAGATGTCTGGAGAAAGGCAGGACAATCTATTTATAACTCTAAGTAGGGATAAATAAAGGGGGAAAAAAAGACAGGATTTTAACAATTCACTACATCTTAATGCTTTTTAAGAGCCCAAACTGAAATAAAAGGAAGAGTGTGTTTTGTACAGTAAGTCTTTGGCAGTTGTGGTTAATCAGACCAAATTAAACTGTTGAATATTAGAAAGTTAGAAATTGTGCATCCTGTAGTTGTTAGATTATATATATATGAATTTATGGTGTGAATCGCTAGCATAGAAAATATATTCAAGTTTGTTAGGACTTTTTCTAGTCACTCTGCTGGTAAACTTTTCAAGAATAAACCCTAGGCCAGGCTTATTAGATGAGGGAATTGTTTGTGAATTATATGGAATATGTCTTGGTTTCTTGCCCCAGAATGAATCCCCGTTTCTACAGAAGACAGGGTGAAATCTTGCTCACATTGTGCTTATAGGGATTTGGCTGTAAAGATGACTTTTCATGGTGTAGGAAGTGTGTTACAGAGTGGCTGGATAGTCTTGGCCATGACCATTTATGTAAAAGGCTAACTTGTACATACCCTCCCTGAAATGCCATGTGCATATGCCTCATCCTAAAAAACACCCTTCTTTTCAGAAAGGGAAATTGAACATGTTCATTTTCCACTGTCCTGTCTTTTTCTCTCTTTAATAACCTAATAATTCAGTCAGTACATTATGTTCAATTTTACTTTTATTCTTCTCAGTGCAGAATGGAAATCTTTACTCTGTGAGGGCTCACACCCTCCAGTGAGAGTAAAAGATGATGCAGATCTAATAATTTTCAGGGGGTACAGGAGAGGGGGCCACCACAATGGTTTTTTTCATGCTGTTCCTCATGCATTGGAAATGTTTTCGGTATAGACCAATGTTTTGACACAACAGTTGCCTGTAGATCAGCACACAGGTTGCCTGTGGTCCAACTGTTTTCATGAATCAGGAGGAAAGCATCTAGGCATGTGCTAAAAGGCAAACCCCATAGCTCAGTACTTAGATAATCCATAAGCCTTTTATTTATTTTTGGTAAACAACTCTCTTCTGCTTCAAATTAATAACCTGATTGAGTTGCTGATACAAATGTTAAGCGATTTAGCATCAAGTTGCCAGCAGACAGCATGACAAGAAACTGATAGGAGTGTTCCTGCCAATGACTTGCTTTCAAGTGTCTGATCAGAGCTGTAGCACAGTCTTGGATCTCTGGATGTTGTTTTTCAGGTTAGACATTCAGAAAGTACTTGAGTAAAGATTTTCTCAGGGTCAATGGTTTTAAGAAAATTTTAAGTTCAGCCAAAATTCAGTAAATCAGGAAAGAAGGTCATGTTAAAGAGAAAAACTCTCTGGAAACAACCTCTATTCCAAGCTAGACGTGTGAGTTCAGTCTGTGCATGTGTGTCTGATATAGGGGCAGTGGTGCATACTGGAGTAAAGGGGCAAGAAATAATGAGTAAAACTTAGATATTAATGCTTGCATTCCTGGAAATATTGCTGGAGTCTACCAAGCTCTACCTGCCATTGCCAAGGGAGAGTATAGCCAAGTGCCTTAAAAAATACTTGAGCTCCTGTCTTCTCAGATGTAGTTTTAGTCTACTCTCATTATTTTCTTGGTTCTTCTCTCAGCCTGTTCTGTTGAGAATAAAAGACTAGAAATTTGGGCCCAATTCAGGCTAACACATAGGAACATTTAACACTGAAGAGCTTTTCTAGAGGAAGAAATGTCTCGTTTTCCCTCCAAAGCAAGGAAACAATTACTTCCTCCATGTACTTATCTTTACTGTAACATGCTGACACTTTTCTACTGCATCAGGGCTTTCCTGTGCATAACACAGGGAGAAATGTGTGCTGGTGCTCATTTGGTGACAGTTGTGATTGCCAACTGGTAGAGTAGTGTACTAAAGCAATTACAATCATGCCACAGAGTAAAAACAATAATACTTTCCTAAAGTATATTAGACCTACTTCTAATACCTACTTCTAGTACTGCATAGGAATGATTTCACTGAAATAAATTATGCTGGTTTAATTTTCAGACTGCTGCAGATAAGAAGAGGCGTAGCATGTAGCTAATTGTAGCTGAGATTTCTTGAAGAAAAAACAACATTCATGGCTAAATTTGCATTGCTCCTATGGAAGGGGAAAGAAAACTGGTAAGTCTAAAATTTAAAAAGCCCTTTGAAACAGTATTTCAGCCCATAATCAGTAGTGTTCTGACATGCGTTGGCAGGAATAGCACTGAGGTGACAAAGAATCCACAGTAAATCAAACAAACAGCATAAATTCCAACTATCAATCAAAATCCAGATTTTTTTCATTCCATGACCGAGCAATTGCATCACTATTCAAAGGGCTTATTCTTGTGTCATGTATGTTGCCTTAAGTAAATTAGGTCTGGGAACCCACTTGGGAGGAAAAAGAAAAAAAAACCAACCAGAATATTGTTAGAAGGTTTATCCAAAGTCAATATTTATGAAGTCGTAACAGCCCAGGAGGAATCCATGCTGTTTCAGTACCACAAGCAGTGCCATTGCTTCCACAGTGTTTTTTAGAGTTTCACACCTCTGAATCAGCAAATAACTTCACAAAGGCAGCTAATGTGCCAGGGACTTGTCCAGCCCATGTGGTTCATATTCACTGCCCGGAAGGGTCAAAGCTCACGCTCAAGAACAATTTCCTCAGTTTCATCTTGTTATTCTCACACTGCTTAGAAGACTCATTTGCAAGAGCTCCAGCATGGGAAGAAATGCACAGAGTTGTGATGAGAGACGAGGTGCGGAGCAAGGAGGGCCAGAGTGTGGGTTCTTTCCTCCATCTTTGTGCTGCTGAGTGGAGGTGGTTGTCCTGGCTTAGAGCGTCTTACTGGAAACTTCTGGCCACATCTGCCCATGGTAGCAGGCAGCACTACATGTTTGCACTGCAAGAACTGGTACTAATACTTTCCTGTTGATAAATCCCTGATGTAGGAGCATCTTGAGGCAATTGGGTGTTTGTAGCTACTCTTCAGCATATCCCATTCTTTATCTTACAGGTGCTTTTCAGCTAGAATACAGGATGTTCTCAGTCTTAATCACAGGTCTTTGTAATTATCCCTTTGCATCCAGAGGAACTAAAGATATCTTAGGCAAAGATTGTTGGTGACTGAGCATCTGCGTTTCTAACCTGTGAAAAATGCTGAAATCCATTATTATTTCTAAGCTACAAGAGTTGGGTTCCTACCTCTTTTCCATGGCAGGATTAGGCATTAATAAGCTTGCTGCCTAGAACCATGCCTTGCTTTCTGGCTGCTTGTTTCTGAACAGCTTGGCCACCCTTTGCTCCCACTTATCATGGTATATCTAGTTGTTCCCTAAAAGGTTTCTAACCAATGTTTTGGTCTAAATCTCCAGCAGTTTAACAGTTTTCAATAGACCTGCAGCTGTGCATAGCTATTTTCAGAGGAAGATAGGTTTTAAACAAACAATTCAGATCTCCCAGCTCTTGCAGTGGGCAGGTCCATTTGAAGAATGCCTCTCTGATGGCAGACAGACTGCACCCAATATTGCGCCAAGTCACTCTCCATTTGTAAATATTAGAATGTGTTGTAGTTACAGATATAGTAAAAGAAAGAAGGTTTAAATTACACAGCTGAGAAACACCAAAGGAAAACAAATGTAAAACAGCACATGATGTGTGTGCTGTAGGTCTCCAGTCTTGCTATTAGATAGTAAAGATAAGAAACACAAGCTAAAATGGTCACTCAGTTGAATGATTTTCATGTTTTCCTAAATGCCTGTTTTTGATTCACCTAAATCTGTGTAAGCTTCTGCTTCTCTTTCACTCATATTTTCTGCTGTGAATGTGTTTTAAAAGGAAGGCTTAAGCAGGAAACGTGTAGACAGGTTATTTGACATAAGTTTCATAATACTAGCTCTAAAGGACTAAAGATGGTGATTAGCAAAAGGCAATGGAAGAAAGTAATGAGTATGTCCACATAAAGACAACTATCGAGCAAGGGATGTGGTCTGTGTAGTTGTACATGACCTGGCTGCTGCTTATCCAGAACATGGAGGAGTCCTGCAGTGTGACCAAAGAGAAACACTTGGTGTGGAGGAGGGAGGGGCAAGCCCTTCTTTCATTTGGCTAAGAAGTCAACTTGTCCTGCTGTGCTGTTGTGAAGTTTTCATTAAGAAGGAGGCAGTGGTATCAGAGACCAGAGCAGCTGCAGGTCCAAGGAAACTGCCATTCCTGGAACTTGCTTTCACATGCAAAGTTAAAAACAGGCATGTTCTCCCATTTCTGTAATGTGACTTAATAATTCAAAAACTTTTATGTATCTCTGCTGTTCTCAGGCAAGGATCTGTAAGGAACTGTTCTTCTAGCACTGGGGAAAGACATGAATGAGGACAGAAACCAGGCTTTTCTGAAAACAGTTTCTGAGTGTGAACTACAAAACACTGCTGCTGCTCAGGATACCTAAGCTGCAACTGAGTTAGCTACTATTATCTTCCTTTGGTGTCATGTACTCTTTCTAGTAAGTACTCCTGCTTGAAGAGTAACAGATCAAGGGGTGAAGAGAAAACTTGTAAAACTATCCTCTCTTTCTTTTTTTCTGTTTGTTTTTGGGTTTTACAATAGTGATTTTTTTCCCCAAAGATCTTTAAATGTAATGCTTGTATAAAAGGCACTTTCCAAGGCTTAACCGTGCCACTGACCTATGCTGGACATGTTGCAAATTGGACATTGTCTTCTGTATACTAGGCTGCAGATTTCTAACTCTTTGCAGTGTTGACGCCTGCTCTCACAAAGAGAAGGAAATGAAGCAGAAAGATCCCACTGTGACAATTAGTGGCTCACAGAGAAGTATTGAAACAAATAATAAGTGGCTGAAGCAATTCAAGGGAGGGAAACTCTAGCTTCCTACTCTACCACAATCTAATCTTCTTTCTCAGATTCTCTCCTTCTTTATCCCAATGGGGATTTTCACACACTTTCATTCCCACTGTTAGTGTGAAATGATTCTTTGTGACCAGCAAGCAGCAGTTTGGTCCTGCAGTGTTGTTCTACCCTCTTGTCTGTCGGCCAGTCTTATCATTTTATGCGGTACTCTTGTCTGAATTTTTCAAGTAGCACTAATGTCTTGTTCCCAAGCTGCTGTATCACAAAGAATTTTAATGAAACCAATTGAAATAGATTCCTCCTCTTTCACTGAGGCAGCTAGCCAAAGAACTGGCTCATGGGCAGGGAAGTCTTTGAGCTTTGGAAGTAAAAATACCCCAGTTCCCCTTGTATCTCAAAGGGGAATCTTTGCAACTTGCTGGGTGAGTAGTGCTGGTGGCTATCCCTGCACTCACTGAAGGAGCCGTGGTGTGACTGAATCATCATGTGTGGAACAGATGATCAAGTAGGTTAATTCGTGTGGTTACATGTAGATGTGGCATTGATGAATGGTTCAGTGGTGGGCTTGGCAGTGGTGGGTTTACTGTTGGGAGTCGATGATCTTAGAGGTATTTTCCAACCTAGTGATTCTGTGATTCCTGTCCTACTCAGATCTCTCTGCTTGATGAGTTCATATCCCCCTCAAAAGCATTATTTTCTGCAGCATCTTCTGCTAACAAATTAAAGCTTTAAAGAAGCATTTCCTTTGTGAGTTACTGTAATTACATTTCATCTCCTATGTGATTTAATCTCCTATGTGAATGCTGTTTTCTTTCAAGCATTTATGCATTGCTCTCTATTTAAAAGAATGATGCCATTTCACATTCCTCTTGATCTCTCAGAAAAAAGCAGCCAATAGCCTGAATATATTGGGTGTTTTTTGTAAGATAGCCGCGTTATTAAGTGAAACCATGAAAGACCTCAGATAACATTGCAGTACAATGAGGGGACTTGTAACTCTGCAGTTGTTCAGAACAAATTGTGTGTCAGCTGCTCTGCTGCACAGATAAGGGGTGGGAAGGATTGCTCCTCGCCTCCTCAGCAGCAGGACAACTTCCTCCTGCACTGCTGAGAAAACACGATGCATGCTGCTCTGAGTAGTTCAGCAGCAGCAAGGGGAGGAGGAGACGCAGGGATGACAGACAGGACCCTGCATTAGCTCTTAGGAGGGACCAATCACTCCAGAACTCAAATAGCAAGCAAGAGGGAGGTTAGGGAAATTAGAGTAAAGGCAGCAAAAGGGACAGGTAGGGAAAACAGTGACAAGTGTATGTTTCTTGGCTTTTCAAAGAGACCTCGTGGTCTCTGCTTTAATGTACTCTTCTGATGCTGTCCTCCAGAGTGGAGGCTAATGCTGTTCAGCTGCCCTTAATTTAGAACAAGTCTTCCTCCTTCAAGGGCTGATAAAATTTGGTAGCTAATTTTCAGACTGGCACAGGTTAAGTAATCTTTCTTTGATATCAGGAGTTAGGAACTGTCTCAAGCAGAGCATTCCCACCAGTTAAACGAAATACAGTAATTAATTAATAATACCTTAGTACTTAGGTCTTTGCTCTTGAAAAGAACTCCTGTCTCTAGTCCATCTGGCTGCAGTTGTGTCTCTCCCTGAAGCAAACAGTAGTCATGCAATTGGCAGAGTAGGTGAAGTAGAACGTGTACTCTGCAGCAGAGATTAGAACTAAAATACTGTAACATGCCAGAGCTAGTCTTGCTCACATGCTACCTACTTATTTAGGTACTTCATTAGATCATGGTCAGAGCAGCACAGCATTTGCTTCCTGAGAGATTGTCTACCACTGCCAAACAGGCTTCAGTCTAGGTTCTGAAGCACAGGTGAAGTTCTACCTGATACCAAACCACCTCATAACTCAGGAGAGACTGGCAGAATTCTTTCTAGATTAAATCTTTGGTTTCCAAACCTGTTTTCTTCCTACGAATGAGACCTCTTGGAGGTAGCATAGCTACCCTTAGTGCAGCTTCTCTTAAAATGCAGCTTTTCTTTGCATGTGAGAAATTTTTAACATACAGCTGTGTACAGCTGTCTTTTTGCAACCAAGATCAGCCATAGTGCCTATAAGGCATCTGAAACTGCTTGGGAGTACTGTGCTGTGGCAATTGCCTGGTGAACACACAGGAAAAAGTAAGTTTTCTGAAGCAGATCTTTTGCTTAGAGCCTATATCTGCACATGAAATTGGGAATGGAGAAGGGTTTTTTGTGCAATGAATAGCACAGTCAACACATCATCTTTTACTGTTTTGTCTGGGTTCAAGTGTAATGGAGTCCAAAATGTTGGCAAAAAAACCAACCTGTTTTGCTGTGCTTTAAAATAAATATGTTCACCTGGTTGGGCCAGTTCCAGAACAATAATAATAATAATGTGGGTTTTTTAAAGCATAAAACTAAATGTTGCAATGAACTGCTGGCAGTGACTATCTGGTTCTAAGGTTTAGAGCTCATGCTGGACACTTTATTGCTCTTTACAGTGAAAATGCCCTTAGGGATCTTAGGTCCAGTACACTTAATATAAAGCAGGTACAGAGACACAATTCCAGGCTTTTTCCTCAGACACTAACTCAAAAGTTACCAAGAGAAGATCCTCCTCATAGTTGCTTATTGGTGGTGTGCTTTTCACAGTGCCAGTGTATCACTGTTACTGGCTCGGTTTCAAAGCTCACACTTTTAAGCAAACACTGTCAGGACCGTATATTGTTTTCTAGTTGTCAGTATTGTTTCTGGAAGCAGCCGGTCTTTCATCCAGCCAGTGAGTAGGGAGACGACAGTTGTCTCTCGCGTCTTCTTGTAGTGTCTGAGGGCAGCAGAATGGGATGCCTTAGTGTCCTCGTCTCAAAGAGAGAAGGTCTGGAAGAACTGAAACCTGCTGGAGTACAGTGTACTCAATACCCTGCTCTGGCCG
>NW_008236184.1:2539265-2577046 GCF_000691975.1 Corvus brachyrhynchos
CGGGCTGAGGGGCTGCTCTCGCTCTGCCCCGGCTGCGGGAGCGCGGTTCGGCTCTGCTCCCCTCCGCGGGATTCCTGCGCCGCGTGTTTTGGCTGTGTAAGTAGCCATTTCAAAGCTGCTCTCCTCGCACGCTCGGTTTCCAGGAGCTGCATCCAGAGGCAGTGTAAGGAGCTGCTTAGTTTTGCCTCGGTGTCCCACCAGAAGCTGTAGCTGCACGTAGTCTGAGCCGAATCCAGCAGTTTGTACGGGAGACGGAAAGACGTGGATAACTCGCCTCACCAAGAATGCGTGTTGCAATTGTTCCTGCTTTGGGCCAGATCCTTTGGTCTAACTAAGCACAGTGTGCAAAGCATGAACCGTGTTTGGCGTTCGGTGTTTCTCTTCACGCTTTCCTGACTCTGGCTTTGTTACCATCTCTCTAATTCTACCAACACTGGAGCTGTTTGTGCTTAGTTGTCAGGCTACAGGGTATGTGCTGTAGCAGAGGGTAATTTTGAAATACCTTTTCTTCTCCAGCTGTGGCTTTACATTTTTGCAACTATTGGTGTGTCCACACCTGTGTGTTTTATAGCCCTTGACACACTTGACATTAATTAATCCAAATTATTTTTTTCCAGATGCTAGATACATGAACAGTTTAGAGAGGCTGACAGCAGTGAGTTAGTTCTACAGGTTACTATGTTGTGTGCAAAAACTACTTCTTTTTGGTTTTTGTAAATTTTCTGTCTGATACTGTATGGACCTTATAAAATGAATTATGCTTGGTCTCTGCACACTATCTCTGTGCTATTTCAGAGCTGTGTTCTTTCATTATCTGTCTACCTCAGCTATTCTTTATTTCAAGTTAAAGAATTCTTAGCTTTTTTGTCACCTTTCTTCTGTATCTCTTGCCAGTGTAATTTCTCTTTTCTGTATCTTTTTTTTTTCAATTTTTTTCTTTCTTTTTGATCAAGGGATCACCAAACTGAGCTTTTTTGCAATATTTCAGTACAACATAAGGGCATCATGATGCCTGCTAGCAGAGATGACAGATAAGTTGGTGCATCAATATCATGAATAGCCATCAAAAATAATAGAAATATTTGTAACTCCATGTGTCACCTGTTGATGAATAAGTGTGATTTATTTTTTAAATCAGAAACCACTATCTAAGGCACTAGTGGTTAGTAGCTCAATACAAGGGTATAAGGTTATGGATTAAATAGTTGCCTGATGGGCTCTTAATATTCTGTCAGTCTGCTGTGCATGTTTTTCCTGTCTTCTGTGGCAAGAGCAGGAACTGAAAATAGCCCAAATCTGTCTGACTTTATTGCTTTTTGTGGAACTGGCAATGCACTCTTAGAAAATTGATCTACTGAGCTGTAGCTTGCCAACTCAGACCTCTTTCTGGTGCAAACTTAGTAGTAATCTACTTGTTGATGTGATTTTCACCTATTCAGTATCATCAGGGGTTTAAAATGAAACTGGATACTGCTGAAATTCATTAGACACCTGTAATTCTTGATGCTTTCTTTTCCATCACCAGGGAACTCCATTTCCAGGGAATCTAGAGGGAGAATGGAATTAAGTAGACTAGGAGGAGAGACTGCAGCACTTTTCTTGTTGAAAGGCAAAGTGAGCATTTTTAGCCAAGTTAGAAATATGAGGCCAGCTGCTGTGGATTGTCATAGGGAGTTCTTCAAAGTGAGTATAGGTAGGAAAAATGAATTATTTATCATAATTGTGCCCTGACCATAACTTCTCAAGTTTTATTTAGGAGCAGGGCTAATCCCAGGTCTTGCTGATGATGACTTTAACCTGAAACAGCTCCATTGTAATTGAAGGAGCAACTTTTGATTCCTGACTAACTCTCAGAAACACTTGGAACTGTTGTCTAGTGCAGGATTTCTGTCTTTCTGCATTTCATACAGCAGGTTCCTTCAGAGCTCCAGCAGATTTAATTGTAGAAAATTAATTAGGTTTCTCCCAGGTAGTGATGAGTTTTATGATCTCAGTACAAAATCTTTGGTTTTGCTGTAGAACAAACGGAGTAACTGTGCTAGGCAGATGTGCATTAAATGAAGGCTGAAAATAAAACAAAAAAGCAGTATCATCTTGAAGACTCGTATTAGCCTCAGTGTCTGATCCTGTGCAGACAGTGGCACCAGAGAAGCTGGGTTTCCACACTGCAGTCTCAGTTCTCTATGATGTGACATCAGATGTGTGATATTCAGACTGTTCACAGTGGCAGCTGTAGTATAAACAGAGGTGAAGTGCTGGTCAGACACTTAGTGGTACTTGGGATTTTCTTTTTTGCTTTGAAAATCAGGTTTATCATGTACAGTGAAGTGCAGTCATTGCAGACATTTCTGTGGGCTTTAAACTCTGTACGAGAGAAGTAAGGTTTGATGGCACTTTTTAAAGCACTTAAAACCCCCAAGGAACTCCAAAGCCAACCATGCACAAGCGATTTTAGCTGTATCCCCTGTAGTGTTATGTTATCATAACAGGCTTCAGGTTTGGAAGGTTGTTATTTTTTGCAAGTAGGAAAAAAAGTAAAAGAAAACTTACTGTGTCAAACCAGCTTCTTAAAGAGTTTGGACCTTGATAGTAGCCCTTTTGCCACAGAGTTGATAGGGAAAGCATTTTGTAGCTTTTAATTGTGAAATGCTTCCAGTGGTAACAGTGCTGGTTGAAGAACAGATTCTATGACAAGTCTTGTTCCCTTGAGTAGGCACATAGACAGTTTAGTTATTAGTTCTTTTGTTTTCAGACAGAAGCTCTACCTGATCTAAATGCAGTTTGGACCATGACTTGGGTAACTGTAAAGCTAATTAAGTTATGAATATATGTGGTTCAATATGTGACCGACGAACATGGTTGCATTGTTAATATATAGGAGGTTAAGTTGCTGTGTTTTGCATTGAAATAGCTTTGGTTTTGTTCAGGATAGCTAGTACTTTACACTAGATAATTCTGATCATTTATATTAGATTTTTAGGAAGAATGCATGGTTTAGTACTTTATTTAGAAGATTAATTAGAGGGATGCTAAGCAGATATAAGATTGATAAAAGATTGATTAACAGAATGATCTGATGGACACTGATTTTGCCTCATATCTTACTTTGTATAAAGGGAGCAGAGCTGAAACCATGTGCTTTAGTGTTGCCTGATTATTTTTTTTCTTTATTTGAGTTTTTGTTCTTTGTGTTAGTGACAATAACAGATTCAAAATCTGTAATTTAAACCAACTCAGTTTTCTCCTCCTGGAATGTTCTGTCCCACCCATTTTTCTCTTGGGGACTTGAGTCTCATGTCACACATCAAATTTTGTAACCCCTGCAGGGTTATGGCATTCCCAGAGATGGGTCAGTGTTCATAATTTTGGTTGCTGTTAAACAGCACTTGTCAACACCGTGTACAGACATCTGTTACATATTTTTTAAATGGTGGTACCAAGTGTTAAATGTGGGGCTTCTCCACAGGAACTGTTCTTGCACTAGGAATGCAGATGGGATCACAGTCCTATCCTTGTGATGGCAAGTAGCCTTGTGGGCTGCTGAGGTGATGGACATGTGAGTTCCTGGAACGTGGGCTTCTGGTTTCAACGCTCCCATTGGCTGCTCTGTGCTGCTCACCGAGTCCATTGAAGTCTGGCTTTATCTCTGAACTTGTTCCTTTATCTCTGAACTAGGTATGATAATTACAGGATGTTGGTAAACTGTTAAATTTCCTGAAGATAGTCTGCGTGCAAAGATGCTAAAAAAAAAAAGTCATTTGAATAAAAATATTTATTGTACATGAGTGAACCTAAATTGTGTTCTATGTGTCTCATAGGTTTATTACTGTACTTCTGCAAATCACAGCCTAAGGCCTTGCTTGTTGGCTATTTATCAGTCCTGTGCTGCTGCTACTTGGCATCCCACTTCAGTATTTGTTTTGGTCCTGGTTTTCGAATTTCCCTTCACAGGAAAATTCCAGGCTCCTTATATGGAAAAATTTATTTAAAAATATTTACTTTTTTTCCATCAGTTCTGTAGATTTTTTTCTCAGTAAGTGCAAGAGCCACTATCTCTTTTATTTAAAGCTCTGGTCTAAGGGCCAGTAAAGTAATGGAAAAGGTTATCAGTAACTTCAGTGTCTTTCAGATCAGGCCACTCCCACATGATGTGCTCTTGTCATTGGAAAACAAGACCACTGGTTTCAACCATGAGTTTCCAGTATTTTCTTTGACAGTACGAGAGTAACTTGTTCTTTAACTCAACAAGTTATACTTGTTGTATAGTTGGTTCCAGGAACTGGAGCCTTTGGAAGACTGTCTGGGTACCAAAAAAAATTTTACAGGACTTGGTAGATAAAATTCATCCCTTTGCAGAGGAGCTGCTTGTTTATAACTGTGATCCTTTGTTCCCCTTCCTATAAGACTGCTATAAATTCATGAGTTATATATAGCCATATGTGATTAAGTGTAGAGAGAAATACAGAAAACTTCCCTGTTTTGAATGTAATTTTTAAATTTAACTTTGCTTATTTGTGCTTTTTTCCTAAACCCAAGCTTCTTAAAATACTAACATTAATAAAAGAATAGTCCTTTTTTTTAAATTCAAGAGATAACTGCTGTGACAACAGAAGTTCCAACTTCTGAACTTTCAACTTCTGAACTTTATCTTTGACTGGGTTGTATTGACCTCTTCTTGCATCAAAATGAAGTTTAGCAGAGAAACCTGGTAGTGAGCAGGCTCTCCTAGTTTGTCTATGAACAAGCAGGGCTGATGTGACACCTTGGACCAGGCTTGCCCCAGAGGTGGGGCAAGGTCTGTCCTTTGGGACTGCATGATCTGGTGAGATAAGAGAACAAGAGAAGGCGGCTTCCCAAAGTGAAGTGTTTGTTGGGAGCCCGAGGATACTGTCTCTAATGCTGATAGAAGTACTGTGGTTTCCTGCTTGTTGCCTTCTATGTGAGTCATGATATCCAAGTTGGAATGTGTTTTTTTTTGCTCTGGTTTTGGGAAAAGGATGGATAAAGAAGCCCTTTTTAAAAGCCCTTCTTCATGAAAACTGCTTCTTGGTGAAAAACATCTGTTGTGTTTGGCCTTGCTGGATCAGCACTTGGATATATGTGAGCATGGATAGTAATCCCCCAGGACAAGAACGTCACTTGGATGCTTGAATATTGTATGACTAAAATCTGTAATCCTGAATCAAGCGGATTCCCCTGATACTCCCTTTGGATTAGCTGCAGAGAAGTGCATGGAAGGACAAACCTATCTCTAAATGGCAAATTCAGCAAAACTATTGACACTAATCTGAGAGTAAATGTTGACTTGGAAAGTGTTCAGATGTCCTGGATTTTTTTTCCACAGTAAAGGTGATTGCTGTAGTCCTGACTTGGTGACATCAAACCATTAGTTGCTTGTTTATTATACTTGTATTTTTGGTTATTTTTGTCTAAAGCATGTAGTTTCTACGAAAGTAAAAAAAAATATATTTTTGCTTATCGGATTGGCAAAGAGAAGCAAGAGCCTGTCCAATCCCACCCCGCATAATTACAATAAAATGTCATCCCATGACACAAGCTGCCCAAAAGAGTGATAAATTGTATGGAATGGATGCAATTACTTAATCTGGCAGAAATAAAAACTCTGTCTCATTTTCTTGTAGTTCTGTGGAGCTGCATTCACTGGGGAAGTGAGTGGGAAATAGTGGGCAAATCTCCTTGTAGATTTTCAGGGTCTCTATGTGGAATTGAAGCACTTTACTAAACCAGCATAAGAATAAGGATTTAAAAGAATAGAGTGGGTTAACCATTAACTGTTAGTATTGTTCAGTTTTGTTGGCCCAGGAAATACTGTTCATGTGTTGCAACACAGGGGTTAAAGCAGGATGTCAGCTTTGATTTTTTTGTAGTGATAAGCAGCCATTAAAAATGTAATTTCTTATACTCCTTCTTCAGGCATTGCTTGTACTCATTAATACATATTGCACACCAAAAAGATTGTCTCTTTTTTCCTTTCTTTCTTACTTCCCCCCTCCAGTTCAGAGATTTGCTCAGATTAAGGCAATTGCAGTACTTTTGTTTCTTCCCATAGTAATGTTTACAGTTTTGCAGGATCAGGTTCAGATTTATTACATAGGCACTCACAATGCTGCTGTAATTAATCAGTTGTCAATAAAGCTGTGCCTTCTGCCTGTATTTGTTGCTGGCCAATTTCATCACGCCATGGCTGAATGCAGAATGATAGTTGTGAGCATGTTTAAATTTTATATAAGAATAATTAAGAATTATTTTAAACAAGAAAAACATCCCTATGCAGTTTTGAATCATGAGGGCATGAAAGGGCTAAAAAATCTTTGCTGCTTTCATACTGTTAAAATTGGACAGAAACTGTCATTTTCTGATTTATTTTGAACCATAGTGCTTGTGATTTAGTTGTGATTGTTTCTACTGCTTTGAAATGGGAAGAGGGGGAGAAACTGTATCCAAATGTATCTTCCTGGCATTTGAAGATTCAGAAAGGTGGGGTTTGTTTCTGCTTTTTGTTTTGCTGTTTTCTTAGTTATGTTAGAAGGGCTTTTCAAAACTCTGGGCTTTGCAAAATGCCTGTTTCCTCAGACCATACAGATATTATGTTAGAGCAGGGAGCAGAGTGTGAAGTACCCAGAGTGATTCCGTTCGAGTTGCATTCCTTTCAGCAAGTCTTCACCTATCTCCAAGAGTGAGTACTCAAGTAGAAGACTAAGTCAGCATATAAGACTGTCTGCCTTTAAGCAGTTTGTGCAACAGCAGTAGACTCTGATTTAAAAAAACCCAAATCCAAAAGACAACATATGAAATTTGGTCACCCCTTTTTTAAAGGTCACTCTATCACCTCTGGCATACAGGTTATATAAAGCAGCAAAAGAAGTTCACAGTGTTGGAGGAGTTACTTGGTTTCCTTTGCCAGCATTTTGTAATAGGCTGTTCCTGTTGTCTTGCAGATTCAAGCAGTTTCACATTCACATTTTAAGTCCCCATTTTTCAGTTTGCAGATACATGAGTATTTTGCCTGAAGCATTAAGTGACGTCAGGTGAGAGTCAGTGTGCTGTAATAACCTGCCCTCAAGCACAAATAAGTTCAGGCTCTACTGCCAAGAAATGACCTTTGATTTCTTTTTACCTGATGCAGTAAGGGCCCTTTTCACTTTGCTTAGGCCAAGTCCCAGCCACTTGAATAGGTTTTCTTGAGCAGGAATGGTTACAAAATTCCCTAAACATGGTATAATGGTGGCAGAGATTTCTGGATTGTAGATGACTTTGATACACTGAATTAGATTTGGCTATTATTGTAGTCAGAAGGGAGAAGTGACTTCATTGTGACTTGCACAGCTGCCAACTCTGAAACTACCTCTATGAAGTACAGTTTCTAAGCTACATCTGATTAACAGAGATAGTGAGCAAAGATGCTTATGTGTTAAAACTTTTCTTATATATAGACAGAAAATAATAGCTTATTCTGAAATGTACAGCCAAAAGGCTATGTATATGCTGTCAGTGGATAGACCTGTATCATGGTAGTCACACTTCCCACTCTAGGTATCCTCCTAATCCAGGTATGTCATTAAGCTGTGAGGTGCAGGGTCTCACAAAACGAAGTATAATAATTTTGCTGTAACTGCTGTGTTGCAAGCATGTTGAGGCTACCTTATTCTGAATAAAGTAGTGTATGACTAAATGGGGAGGCAGGATAGAGTCACCTCTTTACTATGCTGTGACTAACTGTGCTGCTGGTTTCCACTGTTTTGTTAAAAAGGGGTTTTCTTTAACCTACTTTCTTTGCAAGCCCATGCAGGAATTACAGGGAAGTATGGTATTTCTTACAGTTTTGTCTCTTCAACCCTTCTGGCTTTTGCAGATATAAGAGTGGGTGCTTGTGTGCATTAGCTCTGGTGAATGACTTTTCAAGTAGCAAAGTTGATTCAGCTCTTTCAAAGTCAGACTACAATCATGTCTTATTCCTACTGTCAAGCAAACCTCTGTTGGAAGGAGTATTGAGTTTACTTATAGGCTGAGAAAAACTCAAGACTAGAACCTGACCTGGAAAGGATGACTGGAAGTCAGATAGGCATCTTCCTGACTGGTTTAGGTTTTTTGCATAATGCTATTAGCAAGGGTGACAAGGGCAGTTGGTGATTCTGCAAGGTTAGGATCTTTTATCTGTCAACCATAAATTCATTCTTCACAGGCCAATGGATGGCATCTTCCAAACCATAAATTTCCTCATAGGGAGATTTTAATCTGCAGCTGGTGAAAGGTTTCAATTTCCCTGCTCAGTGAATGATAATCATACATTCAAGGAATCTTGGGCTATCTTTGTGTTTTTGTGTCAAGGAATGGTATCTCCTGTAGGAGTGTAACAGTTCATGCAGTTTACATTAAATGGACTGAAATACTAACTGTCATCTAGACCACCAGAGCACATGAGGCATAGCAGCAAGACAAGATTTGTAGGATGTCTAAAATCCCTTTCAAGCTGACAGGATAAGAATAAACAGCTCCCTCTCCCAACACTTAAAGGATCTTGCAGTTCAGTTTTAAAATGCAGGAGGGTGAAGGGTTCACCACATGGAGGTATGATTGATATAAGAATTAGGATATTTCTGGAACCTGAACCAAATAAGGACTTCAGGAAAGTTATATTCAGTGGCATCAGTCTGGGGAGTAGAATTGTGAATGTAAATAGTTTCTGGATTTCTGAACATAGGGATTTTACATTTCTTCTGCTGTCACTAATCATGCTGAATCTTAATTTCTCTTTCTTGAAAAGACACAATGATAGCGTTGTTTGTCATCTTCACTAATAAAAACTTAGTAACTTAGTGTTTTCCCTTTTTTCTCCATTAACATCTTCTTCCCATAGAAAAGAGATGCACCTCTGCAAATGTACCCCTTTAAATGGTAAAGGCTTGGCAGCACAACTGGCACCTGATGCTACTATCTTGGTTGCCAGTCCAGTTTTGGAATTGAACTATTTGTAAGATTCTATATATATCAAGCTCAGCAGATAAACATATTGAATGTCTGTGTTGTTGTGCTGGAGACCTCATCTAAATTTTACTGTGGATGAAAGCTAAATAGAACATTGTGAAACAGGTTTTCAGTATGTTCTCTGAGTTATCCCTGTATTTACTTGCATGCAGAATTTAGTATTTGCAAAAGATGTACAAGATAACTTACTGCCATTCTTCCAGCTGGCTGTCAGATAGTTTGTTCCATGTTGGGTTGAAGTTCCCTGGTATTCTATTTCAAAATTATGAAAAAAATACTTCATTTCACAGTGCTCTTGCAAGACCTCTCATTAGACCTATTATTCATCATTATGTAGAAACGTAAAAGAAAACAATAAATCTTCAAATTCCATTGTTGCATTTCCATACCAGTATGTGGGGAGCCTCACATCAGAGAGAATTTTAATGAGAAATAAATTAGAATCTCATAATTCTTACAGTATTATTTGATAACAAAGTAATTTAAGCAATCTTGCACAACTCATTCATTTCAAGATGTTTCAGGAGCCTAGACTCTGAAATGCACAATGAAGATGTGTAAGCTACATGGTGAGCTGTTTTTCTGTCCGTGATCTAACAGTTTTCTGTACTTCCTCTTAAACAATAAAGCATATAAGTCTTGCTATTAGGTATATGACATTTCCTTCAGAACAGATGAATAATTGATATTTTTATGCTTTATTGAGCAAAGGCACGTTCAGCAGTTACCAGAATGCCATCACAATCTCAGCACTGTTTATTTTGGACATGTGTCACTTATTTTTCAGTGGTTCCTAAAATATATTCCCACACGGGTACCTGAGAAGTTCTACATCCTTGTGTCTGGCCTCTGGTCAGTTGAAGCCTTGTTTTGCTCTCATGTACTGAAACTATTTAGGAAGTGCTTAATTAGCCCAAATTATCCCAAGTGCTAGAGGATAAGGTGTTGTTTGAATGTTTAAGATGGTGCACCTCTCCCCTCCATGCCCCAGTACAGTACAGCACCTTCAAGCTGTTGCTCAGCTTTTCCATGACAACTGGGTTGCAACACTGCTGTCACCTGAGCAGTGCTGGTCACTGACTGAAGTGAAGCCCAAGTCACGTAGGAATTGCATGATGGAAAAGAGAAATCTCTTCTTTTTGCCAAAATAAAGCAGTTTGCTGACTGCAGAAAATGACTGAAGGGAAGAGGACTTTCCTAATGTTTAGAGTCTGTTACTAGAGGCTTGGTCACTTTTTCTTGGACATTTGTTAGTACAAAATGTGCGTCAGTGGGTACCTGTGGTGTTTTTCCTTCCAGTTTTGGCAGTATTGAAATGTATGTTAAAACACTTGTCCTTGAAAACTTGTGTAGAAAAGGATTTGATGAGTTATTTTGGGATGTGTGCCCACCTTAATCTCCATTCGAGAAACTACAGGAGCCAGTTGGTTTGCAGTGCAGCCCTGCACTGAAACACTGGGGATAGTCCTTGGACTACCAAGATACTGTTCTTTTGCTGCCAGACTGCAGGGGAGAGAGACTTGTTGGGTTGTGGCCTGGCATATCCATTTATAAATGTATTTTATTTCTAAGTATATGGACTAATAAACCGACACCGAATTGCCTTGCTTTTACCTGTACTAACAAATAGGTTTGGGTTGGGATTGTTTGGGTTTTCTTCCCCCTAATTGCTCTTCTGTGTCAAAGACTCATTCAGTCTTGAGGGAATGCCAGCCTTTCTTTACAATGCCTAACCCTAAGCAGAGAGATATATAATAGGCAGAGAAATCTCTGAAGTTCCCCAGAAATTGTTTTTATCCCATGTGTAGTTTAGTACACCAAGAATAATGCTGCAGAAGCCCTTGGAGTCACTGTAGCTGAAGTTGAAAATTGAATCACAAGGATATTAATGCTAATTTCGGTAGATGCCTGTGTTGTATTTATAGATACATGTTCCAGTTAGTAACTGTTCCTCTGCACAGAGTTTAACTTTAGAAAATTTAACATCTCTGATGATAGTGGATATGAATAGCTACCCAGAAGAGAAATACCTAGTCAATCTTGATTAAGTCTATGTTTTCTCTGGTGCAAAGTGATCTCTTTCAAGGACTAAGAAGGCTTAGCTTAGCCATTAGAGGTTGGCTGACAGGTTTAAAAGTGGTTTGGTTTGACTTTTGCAGCATCCTGTACTGAAACAATTTTATCACTTGTCTGCTCTGGATAATGTGGGAATATTCCCAAAAAGCATTGTTATTTGGAGGTATTACTTATGCAGAGAGATGATTCCCACTGATACCCAAAGAAAATATTTTATTTCTGAATAAGCAAGAGAAGATTTCAAGTCCACATCACATACTGTCCTCCATGTTGTGTTCTGACACTGGTACCCCAACACCTCAGAAATCATGTCAATAGAACAGAAGGAACTTTGTAAAAGTTAATATTTTGAGATTGTATGTGTTCAGGTAATAGCTTGATGGGGACAATTTTTTTTTTAATTTTAAAGAATTTTTTATGAGTACTGTGATATATTTAAGCTTTCCTCTACTGTTTAATTTCTTCCTTAGGAAATGACATTTATGAAGTTCAGGATTTTTATATTGTTAGAGATGTTTCTGTGAGTTCACAGAGCAATTGCTGACTCCTTTTACTATCCTGTTACTGTGAATCAGCTCTAATTTTTGGAAAGGGAAGTTTACATCAGTTTTTCTATTTGTGTTGGAGCCGTGCAGAGTTAGTTGTGGTAGGCTAATGACACACACATCTATTTACCAGTAAATGAAATAATTCTTTCAGAGGATACATTAGCAACAGGAATGCTTGTTCTTCACCTATATATGATGCTGATTGTTGCCTAATACTATAAAAAATATTCTCTGGGGCAGAGCTTCCTATATTTTTTCCTTTCTTTTACTATGTGGAAGATATTGATGCTTAGGCATGTATTTAGAATGTTTATTGAACACCATTCTCATGGAAAGCAGTTTAAAAAAATGAAAAAAGAAGACTTCTGTCTGCCAGACTGACATTCTTATTAAACAAATGGCTGAAAAATCATGTTTCCTCTTTGCAAAAGGAAGGTATCTTCTAACTTCACAATAATTATGTAATATACATGATTTTTACATAATGAGAGGGGTGTCTCCCAGCTGTATTACTAAGAAACAGCTGATTATATTCCTGAAATATGTTGTGTTTTACTTTCCTTGTACATGTGCCTTCAATTAGTTTTGTTGTAATATTTGTCTTCTATGACCTTTTCAAACAGGGTGTGTTATAACTCTCTGAGTGAGGCTGGTGGGTTCTTGGTTTTCATGCAAAAGACAGTAGGTCCTCAGAACCACTAGATAAATGCTGTTGGGAGCCTGTGTTTTGAAGACACAGACTAAGAAGGGGAGAAAGAAGCTTTTCTTTGATTCTGAAAATGGCCTTCATTAGCCAAGTCCTGAAAAGAGCATAAGAAAAGTTAATTTTCTTTGATATATTTACAGGTAGAGAAGTCAGTATGGCTAACAGAGGCTCTAAGAAATTTCCCTTATTCCTAGTTGTTCCAAAATGCAATTATATGCCTTGCAATATCAGTATAATTAAGACTTCTACTAAATAATTAGACTTGCAGACTGACATTTCATATATGATCCTTCTCTCAGTTATTTCCATCCAGGGCATTCTAACTCCCAGTCACAGCAACAAGTTCTACCTGAGTTTCCACAAAATGGAGTGGGTCTCAAAACAGTACATGAACCAAATCTAAAACACCACTCTACCTACTTACACTTGGTAGAAAAATATTTAGAACAGGAACTTGTTGAAAACAAATTTGTGCTGTTACTGCTCATTTTGTAGGCAAGACAGATGATGTTTAATCCTAGCAGTATTCACACAGATTTGTTACTCTTGCTTGTCATAGCAATGAGGGCTTCACCTGTTTTGTATCAATGCTTATAGAGATTTCAGGTATTTCTACCTGACTTTTTAGGCTATTAAATGTTTGAGGTTTTTTTCATATCTTTCTATATCAGTAATCAGATAAATGTTGATCAGGATTATGGAATGGTTGCTTAAGAAACATTGTTTCATGAAAAGGATCTTTTACATGTAATCTCCCCCTTCCTCTTACATGTTCAGTCCCTTCTTGGTTTAGAAGACTCAGATTGTAGCAAAAAAGTTCTTTACAAGAAAAAGAAAATTTACTAAAATATACTGAGTGTGTCTTGTTAGAAGAGGTGATGGTTTCCAATATGTAGAGCTGTGATAAGCACCTTTCATGAGGTTTTCAAATGCTGAAACTGCTAGAATCTTTAAATTCTCTGGGGTGGTTTAGTGTGGAACAGGGAGCTCTTAATGGTTGTGTGTATGCAATGCCTGTCAGTGGATCTGTGGGCAAAGGGAATATTCAGCCACATTTACACAACACAAGTAGAATATACCAGTTGAACATTGAGTAAGGTCTTTTATATGGGAACAGAACTGCTCAGTCTCTGCACACTTGTCCTGTATAAGGTCTTTCCAGTTTGTTCTGCACTAGTTATACAGAACAGCTATGACAACAGTTGGAATTCCTTAAATCAGTGAATGGTGAGAAGCTGGTATCAAGATTCCTACAGTATCTCTTCAGACAGAGAAGGAAAGGTAAAAAAACCAACCACCGTGTGGTTGGTAAGCACAGTTTTAAAACTCATACCAGGGATTTGGCCAAAATTGCACAGCCTATCACTCTGAAATCTTGAAATGAACTTAAGATAGGTTTGGAATTGTTTCCACACAGTTACATCCCAAAAATCTCTGTCAATTTGGAGAGTGATATTATCTCATTTTTGTGATTCATTTTATGTTTTACATAATTGTCTTCTGCCTGGAAACTGCACATGAGAACTTTAAATGCAGTAAGCTTTTGTGAGAATTATCTAATACTTTCCAAAGGTAAAAAAGGGGATAAAATCAGACTAACAATGGCAATTTTGGTGCAGCCTGAATCTTGAGAAAGTATCATTCTTTTGGGTTATTATTTCAAAGACCTAAAAAAGAACAATTAATTCAGTTGGTCTGACACTCAATTTTGTGTTTTCTGGACTCTTCTTAAAGTTTGGTAAATCTGAACTCCACATAAACTACCTTTTCAGAATTTGGTGATTGTAAATAATGTCAGAATTACTAATCAGTTAAACACTGCTATTCCAGCATGTTTTCTTTGCAATTGAACTGGGTGTCAATCAGCTAACTATAGGTCATATTTCATACCACACCAATATACTTTAAGTGGTTATCAGACCTATGGTCTTAAATCCATATTTAAGCCAATTATTGAGTTTAGTAAATTTTAGACCAGGCTCATTATTGCAATCCTTTCACTTTTAAGATACCTTTATTATTAGTGCACATTCAGTGAATATATAATTAGTGTTGTGAACAAGATTAAGAAAAATTAAAAGAAACAAGTTCTACTACTCAAATATGACTGCAGCTCATGACCTATAAGCAAGCACTTTCATGCTTCTCCCCTTTACTTGCAAGATTAATGTCACAACCCTTGTTTGATCTTAAATTATATATTCTTCAACAAAGATGGAAGCAAATTGTTTGAATTGTGGCACCCTCCAGCATAACAATATATTTAAAAGCTAAAATTTGCATTTTGTGAATGGGTATTTTGAGAAATCTTGTGTATGGTCACTGTTGGAGTCCACCACCTTTGCCTCCTAGATTTTCAGAGAACAATTAAATGTTATAGGATTGGATGCCAAATAACCAGGTTACACAGTTCTTCCACTGAAATCCAGACAAATGAGCTGAAATTGTTTGCTGAGAAGTGAAACATTTTCTGAATTAACGCTCTAGAAACGGGACCGAAATTCCTGAGTACTCCAGGATGTCTCTCAGCCTCCCCATGATTTATTCCGGGCGTTGGGTGCCCCTGTGTAGGAGCCCAGGTTCCCGAGCAGCGGCTCCGTTCCCCGGCGCGGGCGCTGCTGGGGCGAGGCGCGGCCCGAGGCACCGGGAGTGCCGCTCTCCCCTCCCTCCCGGCCCGCCCGGCCTTGGCGTGACTCACCGAGCGCCGAGCCAAAGCCGCGGCTCCAGGGGCTGCGCCTAGAACACAATTGGTTACGTTTGTGAATGAGAGGCTTGGGCATGGCTCGAGGTGTGTTGTTGTTTGTGAAGGACGCTTACTGGACTCTCTGCGTGTGAGATTTCAGGCAAAGAAATTAAAACTGGATCTTGATCAAGCTTACATTGGAGACAGGCACTGAGCTTTGTTGGACTGGAGTAGTGCTGGGCACACCCAGAAGGAGAACCTGAAAGTTCTCAAAGCATTTAAAATAAAAAAGAAAGGTACCTGCAGGGGTTAGGTGGAGTAACTTGCCATTTTTGTTTTAATAAAATGTTTGCTCCATATAAGTATCAGAACTTTTCATCAGATCTAATGCTAGATTTCTCTGTTATGCAGCTTTCAGAGACAAGTGTATGTTTTAATGTAGTTAATGAATATTTGAAGAGATTAAAACTCTGGTGGTAGATGTCAACAGCTGCAATTCAAGCTGTTGGATGTATGCACAAATTATGTAGCTAGATAAACCTGGCACACTGTGAGTGCTTTATCAAAGTCTTGTGAATGTAGTGAATTTTGGATGCAATCCAAAGGACTTGCACTGAACATGATTTAATAGATTTGAACAACTAAACTAACAGATACACTGTACTTTACCAATGTGCAAGGCAACAGATTCAAAGGCAGTCTTAAAGGGTGTAATATTTTATTTAAAGTATTTCTAGATATTCTTTATTTATGATTTCCAGCCCCTTCTCTCCCCCTCCCCCCCAATATTACAAAACGAGAACTTTTCATATCAGTGGAAACATGACTTTGGAACAATGCTCAACTTTCATAGCTACTTCAAGTTGCCCTTGTCAGTAGCTGGCAAGATACATAATCTGACCAAAAAGATAAATACTGAAGGAAATTGAAGTTGGCTCCATATATATGTAAGTCACCAAGGTAAAAGAGGCTAAAAGCTCAGAGGACTTCAGAACTTGGTTGAGTTAGCATATGTTTCTATATGATAAATCTCACATTCCTGTTGAGAGTTAAAATAGAGGGTCTTGGATTATTGAAGTAGGTACTGTACACACACACACACAATCAGGAATTTCTGTTACAGTTAATGCATAGATGCAGGTGGAGATGTGTGCATTGACAGGACTTACAAGAAGTATAGATTGATGCTAAAATGACATTGGAATTTATGGACATGAAATAGTCTCCACTCACAATACACAAAGGGTACAGTCACATGAAAAACCACATGTGAGTGGTCCCATGATAATTAAGAGGTTAGGATAACATTGGCCTTCTGCAAAATTTCAAACCTCTTAGTAGGAAAAGGTTTCTTGAAGTTAATTAGCCAAAGGGTAAATCTTACCTTTGACTTCCCAGAGGGACTTTCTTCCTCTTTTCTTAACTTTCTGTACAGTGTCTGTGGTGTCTGTCCAGATAATTCTGTGTATTGTGTCATTTAACTCTTTGAGAAATCTTTTTTTGTCCTTATCAGCAAATTTCTGTGATTGCCTATGAGCCTATTAGATTATTTTTTTTTACTGCCATTATCCGTCTCCACCCCTTTTTGAAATCTCCATTACAGATTAGTATTTTTATTTTCTAATGTTGGGAGAAAGAGTCTGGGTAAATGTCAGTAAATACCAAATTAAGGGATGGTTATGATTGGCTCATTGCTTGGTAGGGTAACTGCTGAGACTGGCAGCAGCAGTTGGAAGGTGTTAAAACCACTCACCTGCAGTGTGAAAGGGGAGGAGACTAAAGCAGGGTTCTTTAATCATTTTCTGTGACTCAATGCACATTTTATTAAATGCAATGAAACACCTCTCCCTTTGATGGTCATCCTGTGGTTCTGGAGAGGTTTGTATTCTATTCCGTCCCGTCAGGTGGGTCGGTTTGTTTGATTGATTGGTTTTCTGGGAGGGGTGTGTTTGTGTTGGTTTTTTTTCCCTCCACCCAGTTTCACAGATTGATCTTGTTTTCATCCAGCTTGGAAGTGAAATAGGGAAGACTGCTGAAATGTCAAATATTTTAATGCAGTGGAGTCTCGCTGACTCTGTGAAGTAGAGGAGTGTGGGTTGCTCCAGTTGAGAAATTGATATCTATTCTGCTGTATGCAGGGTTACTAGGGAGTCTTTCGCTAGATAGGTCTACAGCGCTTTTCAGCCCCTTCTGGGAAGGCAGTTTGACTTTTACAATGGAAGACTTATCGAGCACATGTACACCTCATTCAGGCTTTTGAAAGTTTCCCTGCCAAATTCATGTTACTCAATCCCAGTGTTAACTGTGTAGCCGTTTCAGGTATTCATTTTGCCCTGGATCTTCTGGAGGGAAAATGATTGTCACGTTTGTACATTTTCATATCAAAGACACCACTGCCAAAATGACATGCCTTTCAGTAGGCTGTAAGCACCTAAGGTCTTAAATAATTTGGAAAATAAGCTCTTAAGTCAGTTCAATATTTAGCAGTTTTTACACTATGTGCTACAAATGGTACTTCAAAAGAAATGCATCTGTGAATTGTGTAAGAGGTGTTTTTAAAAAGGCATTGAAATACAGTTGAAAGTCAAGTTAGTAATGCAGCCTGCCATTGACAATGAAGATACAAATGAACTGAAAAAAATTGAAAACATATGCATGGACTTTAAGCATTCTTTTTAAGAACAGTCTCCAGAAACACTCAGGGTCCTTCTCTTGTTTCTTTGCAAAACTAGATCTACCATATTATCGTTTCTGTTTTTCAAATGAGGTGCAGTTTATAGAAGGGATTAGTGGGGTGCATATTGCTTTTTCGGTGTTTTTGTATCCTGTAGCAGTGTTCTTTTGAGACTGTGTCGCTCCAAACAAGGTTGTTGGATGAAAAGATTATTGTGGGGTGAAAAATCTGAGAGAGAGAGTACCTCTGGAAAAAAACCCAAGATGATAAGAACTTGAAATGAAGTTGGTTACAATCCATGTTACAGGCAGATTCTCCATCCTCAATAAGTGTTATGAACGACTATTGCCTCAGTATGCCTGGTAATTAAGAGTCAGATTGTAGGCAGTGAGGTATTTGTTTCCTTCTCAATTCAGGATTAGTTAGTCCTGTGTTAGGGGATCTGTCTAAATGCCTGGTAGTGGTGCTGGATGTGTGGACTTGCTTAACGTTTAAAGGAATGTAGCTTTTACTGAACGTGCTAAAATCTCAAACGGGTGTGAAGTGTTGCAGGAGAGCTAGACTAAAAATCTGTTTTCAGAAGTGCTTCCCATCTTATAACAAGCCAATTTTACAATGTTAAGTAGTGAAAACGGTGAATAAGTTTGAGAAAACCTCTTAGATCTACTGACAACTGTGAAACTGCAGGAGAGGATGAAGTTTAGCTCAGCCTTAGTGCTTTCTTCCTCAGGACTAACTCAAACCTGTTACATACAGAACTTTTGTTGTGATACTTTCCCAAGTACTCAACTTTTCATGCCTTCCATTTAAAAAACTAAACAATCAAATCATTAGTCAATTCTCTTTTGAAGATATTACAAGTATTTCGTGATTTCCTAAACCAAATTTATTGTTCTTTGATTTTTAGGAGTGGGTGGGGAATATCTAATCCGTCCAATTACATGCAAACAATCTGCATTTTCCTAGGAGCAGATCTGTACCGTATCTAACTGCACATTTCTTATGTTCTTGTCAGTTCTGTCCCATTCTAGGCAGTTTTCAATTATCTGGCTGGCTGACAGAAATTGAGAGCTCTTTATCTGTGAACAGCAATGTTCTCTTGTTTCTCTTCACTCCACTGCATTTCAACACGTAACCACTTGTAAATGGAAAGATACAGACAGCGGTTGACCAAGTTTTGAAATGTATGAATTTAGGTTCAGTTTTAATAGTGTTTTATTTCCTCTTTTTCTCCTTCCTTGCCAATATCCCCCAGCCCTCCTGATTTATACTGTATGTCCTTACTGCAAGGATCTCCTTCCTGCCTGAAAATTCTGGTGCATTTTAGGTGCCCAATATATGATTACAAATTTACTAAAATAAGAACTTCCCAGATGTCTGAACATTCGACATCATTTACAAACAAATGAAAATGTACTTGGGTAATCCTCCCAAGGGCTGGTAGGTTTTCTGTGTGTTCACAGTAGTCATGATGCAATGATAGTACTTAGAAATAAGGATCAGTTAAATTTATATTCAGAATGCTGTTTAACCCCAGATTTCCTCCTTGACTGTGGGCAAGGCATTTAACTTCATTGTGGATAGGTTTTCCATCTGTAGTAGAGGAAACAACGCTGCTCTTCAGGTTGTTTTTACTGCAAACTGTATGAGCACTCACAGCAGCATCATCCCTGCATTGCTCACAAAATGCAGAGTGTATTAATAATATTACTGTACATTAGAAATTGGTAATCCAGTTTCAGTTCTATGCATTTTATTAACACAAGATTTTAAATAAGGTTGTTTGCTTTATTGTTATACAAGTGACATACCAGGAATGTGAATTAAAAAGGCAAGTAAGTTTAACATCAGATTTGCCTCGTTGGGAATCAAACCAAGATTTTGCATCCCGCAGTCTTTCTGCAGAGCACTTTGGTAATGTTGAAATCCTGTTGCAAAAAATGGTGTGCGTACAGTTTATTCCTGTAACACATACTGGATATTCTGTTTGAAATGCTGTAAAGTCCCAAAAATTGAAGTAGAGATGATTAAAGTAGCCTGTGTGCAGTTTTTTATGGAAAATACTAAATAAGCAGTGTTAATTTTTCTCCTTTCTTTCTGTAGGATTTGTGTGTGATTGGCATTGTGCTGTACCACAGTGAAGAGGTATTTTTCACTTCAAGATACCTCGCATTAAAAGATCATGGTAGACAGTTTAATAGTTTCTTTAAGGTAAGTGGTGCAATAAAACATTTAAAATCTTATTTAATATGCTCTTAACACACTGCAGTAAATTTCAATTTGGTGGTCTCTTACTCTGCTGTTAAAAGTGTCTGTATTGTAGGAGGGTAAACAGAAATCTTGTCTCAAGACTAAATACTCAAGTATATGCATACCAGACATAGCATTCTTGGGTGATAGTGAAAAAAGAAAGTTCTCAGTGTTTGTTCATGCTTAGAGCATCTGTTAGTGTGTGCCAATGTGATGGTCTATATTACTGGAAAGTTCCTGTGTTTTGATGAGGCTGCACAATTACAGTCACTGGGCTTAAATTACTGATTTACATGTTTTAGTACCTGTGCTGCAATTCATTCAGGGATTTGTCTTATGCATTCCTGAAACAGTTTGCCAGTGGGCAAATATAGGAAAGACCTTTCAAACAGCTTTCCTAACAAAGGAAACATTCAGCTGTTTCTAAGCTGGTCTGTCCAGTTCTGTCCTGTCCTTGGGCGAGCAGATTCAGAGCAGACAGGCAGCCCTGATGCCACACAAACACAGGCTGACCTCCTCCAAGGAATGGCAGCTGAGTGCTCTGTCTTTTGGATGGAGTTACTGTAACACCTCTGCTCCAACCTTGCTTCTCCTGAGTTTTGAAGCATCAATCTTTGAATTGCAATTTTGGCACCCTCCTAATATGCCAGGGCAGATTTCCCATAAAATGGATCTGTCACACTTTACTGACACTACCAGTGTTATTTTTCCTGTTGAAGGATGACCTGCAGAGCTCCTCCCAAGCTGTCCCAGACTTGGGCTGGTCAGCAGATTTGGGAGGAAGTCGGGAATTTGAGACAAGAGCCATACTGCTCTAGTCAGTGCTGATCACTTGGCTAAAATGCTTTGTCCTATATCTGGACAATCCACATTTGGCCATAATATTCCTCCATAAAATGCAGCTACTAAGGGACAGCAACCATGTGAGAGATCTGCTTGGGTACCCTCTAGCTTCATTCATGCAGAGCTAATACTCACTGCACTGACTAGGAAGAACTCTGAGAGTTGTTCCTAAATGAGGTGTTAAACTGCAAAATTGTTCATGCTACTCCTACAATAGACCTAATATTGCTTTACTTTGTGCTTGTGCCTTCCCCTCTTCCCCAGTTGTTTATATTTATGCTTATATTTATGTTTATATGTTTTTATATTACTGGCAATTGGTGTTGCAAGTAAAAGAAAGTGAGACAGTTTAAGGTCTGACTTTGCTTCAAAGTAGGTGCTTAGCTCCAAATAGTGCCTTAAATGTGAGAGCAGGGGCTGTACCAGCAAGGTTCTTAGAGGCCCGAGTTATACAGCCATCAATCAGCTGCAATTGGTACCTCACCTGTTCAGGTATACTAGAAGGGTTTTGTCTTATTTTGAGGAGCACTTGTTCTTTTTGGTTTTTCTGCACTGTGCGAATACCTGAACCAAACCCACTGAAATTGGAGAAGCCTATTTTTGTAGCTTGGGAGGCCTAAAGTTAGTCACGCATGACAAATAAAAAAGCCTGGTCCAGAGGAGTTAGCCAAAGCAAGCTGCTGAGGGAAATAACATTAAAAAAATTAAATTGCCACACATTGATTTGAAGCTAGGGACTTACCTCAGGATATCTTAAGTATTCCTGGCAAATTTCCTGTGTGTTTGAAATAGTGGCTTGATACTGTTGTTTCTGACAGAGCCAATTGCAGATACAGAAGCAAATTTAAAATCTATCTTTATTGTCCTTGAGCCACGTACATAGAGATGGTGATTGCAGTGCAACCTCCTTAAAAAATGGTCAGGAAAAGCCTGGCACAGTGTAATCACACATATACTAAAAGTTTGCATTTTAGAACCGAAAACTTTAATCTGGTAAGTAATTTGCTTTGAAGATTACAGTTCTCATTCAGCTCAGAACTCACAATGCTGTGCATGATTTCAGAAGAATTTACACATGGAAATCAGACTGTCAGACTGATCAGAAAAATCCTGCCCTGTTGAGGACAAAAGCATTCATTTCCTTACAGAAAGCCTGAACTTTCTTTCACATGCTCTGAGGGATTATATGGAGCAGAAGCCTTAAGGGAGCAGGGGTGGGTAGGAAGGTTCTGAGAAGGAAGTTAAATATAATTTGCAGAGGATGTTGGCTGGGCCTGTCAGACATTGCACTGCACCTCCTTAGATGCTTGTCATTTTTCATTGAGAAAAGTTGAGAGATCACTTAAGCACTTGGAAAAGAGATGGGGAGGTGAGCTGCAGACAGAGCTGATGTTGTAATTTTGCAGTTTGGAGGTCTGAGTTGTATTTCTGCCTTTGATTTCAGGTGTATTTTGCAAATCAGTTTATTCATTTGTGCCTTTGGCTTCTATCTACCACTGTGTGATTGGGCCCTGCTCTGAACTGCATGTTTTGACTCGTACTGTGATTTCTTTATAGTGTCTTACACTGGCTCTGATTTCAGCCACCTCCACTGTACCTTTTTTAATCACAAATGATAGCTTTGTGAAATGCAATACTTCCTTCTAACAAACTTTTTAAAGGGCTTTTTTTTTTTTCTTTCTAAATTGATGTGGCAGTAAAGAAGTAATGACTTTTTCTAGCCTTTAACTGGTTTATTGCTTTGATAGAGAGGGGCATAAATGATGAGGTGATGATAGGCCATGTATGCCATGTGCAAACAGTACTTACCTAATGGTTCCTTTTGCAGTATGTTAGCAAGAACAAACACAGAAAACACAAGATAAACATTCTCCCTAGCAGAAGAATATTTGTATGGGTGGTAATGAAATGCTTAGTATTAAAAACAACCCTTTCTCTTTTGGAAATATGTCTCAGAAATACCCGAAACAGTAAGAAATATTTAAAGGGTTACTGGGTAGGTAGCAAGGGAAGGAGCTGTGACTAGGAAATGCAGCTGGATTTTGCCTTGTCCATTAGTGTGCAGATGTGTATTTTTTATCCAAATCCATCAGTTTTACTTCTGCATTGAAATTCAGCAAATCATTAGCAGCTTTTCCCCTTATAACGGGTCTGAAACATACTCTTTGCAGAGTGAAAAGTCAAACTACTGGTACACATAAAGATACCTTGATCCTGGTACAGATAAAGATACCTAAAGATTTGTCATACCTGTCCATGTTTTCTGGTGAAGGGGCCTGTTAGAAGGAGACAAACCAGTCCCTGTTGCAAATTATAGCAAACAAAAGACTGAGCTAACTGTGCCTAAGTTGCAACAGGCTCCTAGGAGTCACTACAGTGGTGAGGCTTGACAGAACAGTTTGTTTGGGCTTGGTTCCCATTATGACTCCTTTCAGATTGAAGATGTGGGGACTGGGATGATGCCTGTCTGCTTATCCTGAGTCTCTGGTGGGCTGTGTCCACTACTTTCCATCTTCTGTGCCCAGGTTAGGTTATTCAATTTTCACAAGTGTTAGGCAATTTTCTGTTTCCTGTGTGCTGGAGGTGGAGCGTTCATCTGAAAAATGAGGAGGCAGAGCTAGAAGCAGATGTGGTCCACAGATGGGTGAATTCTTACTTAGCACTTTAGAAAACTTGCAAAGCATGTCAGTTTGACACCAAATGCTGATGTGTTAAAATATGCACTGCCAGAAATTTTTTAATTTGAACACGAAGTTATGTGAACTACTATCAATGGATTCTATTTGGTTCACTTTTGCTTTATAGCTGGACAAATCTATGTATGAACCCGGTTCATACATTCAGGTATGAGCCTGCTGTGAACAGAATCTTATAAGACCATTTCTTTCATATGGTTTAGCGAGTCTCTTTTGGTTAGCAATGGTATTCAAGTGTCTAAATATTTTCTTGCAGTGTGAAGCCTTGTAATAGGTTGTAGATGTGTTGTTTGTATTAATCTGTTCTGTTTCACTGTTTGCCTTTTCAGACTTCTCAGTTCCCTAGCAGTGCTGGGGTTTCAGTTTGTCATCCCACAGCCTTCAATTGAACACAGAAAGGTAAGCGTTAGAAACATTCAGACTTTGTGTACTGAAAGGTAAATGTGAAAATATTTAAGTAAGATATGTAAAGCAATGCAATCTGAATAAAGTTCTGGGAATAAATGACTTCTGTTTTGTGCAAGTGGGATTTCTTTGGTTTCTTCTTTTTCTTTTTTTTTTTTTTTGTAAATATATACTTGGTTGAAAGACGCTTATCATGGTTAATTAGCTGAGTAACTGTATGGAGTGTTGCTGGTCACAAATAGTTACTAAAGCTTTGGAGCATTTTCTTTATGTAAGACATGGAAAAAAGAATTCCTGTGAGTAAGAGCAGACATGGAGTGAGTAGAGAACTATCCAGTTGCTCATAGGCAGCTCTTTCTCTTGCAGAGATAGAAATGTCTGAAACAGAAGCTGGACCCAAACCACTCTGTTGCTATTCAGATTGCTAGAGATTGGAGTTGGAAACTTGCTGGAATTTCCTGTTGTGCTCTTGTGGATGGCTCACTCACTCTAGATGTTGGCATCTCTAAGAAGGCTTGCAGCCTGCACACTTTCCATCCTGCTCAGTGTTAGTGAGGTCTTGGCTGGAATCCTTAGGTTTTTGCACTGCTTTTCAGGAAAGTAGAGGACAATTTGGAGAGAAACGGAGAGCAGCACGGATTATCCTTAAGAGATTTTAAAATCTTAGCTCTGAGGGAAGTTTGAATGAATTCATATTGTTTATTCTAAAGATTGGAAGACTGGTGCTAGAGGCAGATATAATCTTCAAATACTTCTGAGTACTAATGGGAAGGCTGTTCTTTTCTGTTTGGTGGAGGAGATGAGAAGAAATAGATTTAAACTGAGGCAAAGGAAGCTTAAGTTTTATGTTAGAAAAAACTTGTCATGGTAAGGATATAAAGAAGATTATATTGACCAGATAATATTTAGAATTTCCATGATGTAGGTCTCTGTGAGTGTGTTGGACAAATGTTTATCAGGAACAACGTGCAGGTGTTGCTGATTCTGCCACAGACCTGAGGCAAGACCCCTTGAATGCTGTTCTGTCTCTTTATGGACTGTCACTTCATAGCAATGTTGTTCACATATCTTAATTGCTATTCAAACACAACCAATTAATTATTGAAGGTATCAACCATTTAAAAACAAGTTTGCTTTTTACTATAGATTTTAAAATAATAATAATGCAAGATATGTATTTAAAAAAAAACCTATAGTGTTAAAAGGAGATAAAAGGCAAGTTTGCTGGGTATCCTTTTTTTTTGTGCATGTACAACTGTCTTAAGGGTAAAAAGTTATTTGGACAATAGCCTCATAGGTGTGGACTAGAAACCTGAAGCTGTCTGATTGTCAGAGTTCCAGAAGAGCACAGAAGTCTGTTAACTCCTTGTGCAGCCTATTTGTAAGACAAGTTAAATGAGTTCAGAAATAGAAATAATGCAGTCTGAAACTGGCACAGTCCAGTCTGCAGCAAGCTGCCCAAGGGCTCTATTCTAAACTGCAGGACAATTTAGTATTTTTGCCTATCTTACATCTCTTCTCTTTTGTTGTGCAGTTGAGATGGTCATGCTGCTGCTCTCGTTTCAGTACTCTGATTAGACATTCTTTTGTAACACTGACAGTGGAGAGATGCTTCAGTCCAGCTTCCAAATGGCCTTAGGGGGAATAAATCTACTAAATAAAATAGAGTAACTCAGAGAAACAATTGCTTCATTCTGGGAAGCCCCGGAATTAATTTAGATAAAATCAGATTCTTTGTTTTCAATTCAATGAGAAATGCCACGGGTCTGGAGTGTGTTCTATACTAGTTAAAGGGACTTAAGGGCATGGTAACCACCTTAGAGATGTCCTTTTTACTGAGAACAAGCAAGGCACAAGTTTCCTAGTGAGGATCTCTCAGAGGCTCCAAGGCTGGCTGTCATTCTCAGCTCTTACCCTACGGGAGAGGATTCTATTCATGCCAAACTGTGTTTAGACTGGAAGTCTGTACTTAATTACACTTTTCACAAACCTTCTGCCCCATCTATAAGCTCCAGACAAAAGGGGCTGTTAGTAACTCTGAAGGCCAAGTCAGACGTTTCTGAGTGTGAGTTCTCAGCTTTGTAGCTCTTGGAAGTTCTTTCCATTCTTTTCCTGCAGTAACCCCAACATGTATTTGCTGGCATCTCCTGTGTATTTCTGGATGGAAGTCTCTGCTGTTTGGTGAGGTTCTTTCTATGTGAGAGCTGTGCAGGAAGAAAGAAAGGGAGAGGAGGAGGACAACGAGGGAAGGATTTAAAGAACAATTTTAACAAAAGAGTGAATAATGAAAGTGGTGTTTGCTAGCTTTCATATGCACACTCAGAGGGTAGAGTATGGGGAGTCAAATAACTAGAGCTGAAGTCTAATGAAACATTAGACCATACCCCAGTTCTTACTGTGAGTTTGTTTTGCATCAAGCTAAGCATGACTGATGCTTGAACCTGCAGTATTGGAGGGTGTATGGATTCTGTCTTGTGCACCCTGCACAGGGTTATTTTTCCTCTGAAGGCTATGGACAGGGGGAAAAAAATGGAGAACTAGATTTAGATATTTGGCTGAGTACTTCATTAAAATATTTCCAAATAGGCTAGACTTTTTTCCTACACTAAAAGTTTTGGTAAAATCAGGTAAAACCCAGGACAATCCCCAGAGCAGTTGATGGAAATCCAGTTGATGGAAATCCAGTTTTAAGTGCCTGTAGACACCTACAGTTCAGGTGAGATGTTGTTCTTTTAGGATTTGAGTACACTTAAAAACATCATGAAATACTATTTTCTGTTTAGTTTTTTTTTTTTAATCTTGGTAGTTTTAATCTTTTATTCTATTTTTTTTAATCCATTTTTAAGGTCACCCTACTAGTACTAGTGTACTAGTTTCACAGGCTCATACAATGTAGATTTTTCAACAATAATCTATAGTTTGCTCTTATTTGTAGGAGTTTTTTTCCTTAGCTTAAATGTATTAGAACTGTTTAAATCACCATTTGGTTACTCTTGACTAAGTGACATGTTTAGGAGCTTACCATGAGGTAAGAAGTTGACCTTATCAACCAGCATTTTATTTGTTTGGTTTTTTAATTTTAAGACAAATTTCATCAACAAAATCTGGAAGAGCAGAACTCAGCAGGTTGCTTCCTCAGATGCACACACAAAAATCTGTTTCTGGCATAACAGCATGGGACTGATAGCTAGAAGAATGAGCCAAATTACTTCCGTAGCAGGGAAGTGCACATATTGGAATTAAGACATGGGGAAATGACAAAACCAAATGGGAAAGTTGTGGGAAAAGGTTTGATTGGACAATGTTTTCTGCTTTTAGACTTCATTATTTTTGAGTGAAAGTCTTAGAAGCTTGTCAGACGTACAAAGTCAGAATTGACCAATACAGAATTTCAGAAATACATGGCTACCTGAGTTTTATATAGAAGTAACTTTTGTGCTTCTTTACTTTAATCAATGCTGTCTCTGCTGTCAGAAGTACACAAAAACTGAAAACAAACCCCATCTTTATATGTTCCTACATCTGAGCTTAGGGCAGTACTCTGTTAATCCTATCTCTGTAAATGGCACGGGTTTGTACAGCAATGTAAATACATTAAATATGGGATGTTCATCAGATAGAAATAAAAATTCTTATGCAAAAGTCTTTTATGGTTTTTTGCTAAAGACAGGAGTTGTAGCATTGGCTGGAAGTCTCTTGGAGCTTTTTTTAATGATCAAACTTATTTATTCCTCATGCATAGTATATAATTTCTAATATCAAGCATACTCCTCTGTAAGGCCAAAATACTCATCAATAATAGGATAAAAGTGGAAATTTGTTATGTGAAACAAAATAATTGCCAGTTGCCTTTTAAAATCAGCCAAGGCCTCTGCAGCTGGATAAACTGAAATCTTTCTTACTATTTGAACAATTAACTTGCCTTGTCCTCACTACTGGACATATGAACAGCCCTGCTGCTGCTCATCACGCAGTCAAGCTCTCTGTTCTCTCTCCCTGTGCTTATTTTGCTGACATTTAACCTTATCTGATGAGTGTCATACTGTGGTGAACTGAAGGTTAAACTATAAACAGTCCTTCTCCTAGACAACCATTAAAGTCTGTATTCCTGATTTTCCAGAAGTCACTTCTGGGTGGATTTGTGACTACTCATATGTTTTTGTGTTAAGAAAGTAAGCTGTAGTTATATTTATGCCTTATTCATTTTAGCAAAATTGGTAATGTAAATGGTAGTAAAGCCTGTCCAAATAAAATTTCTGACATAAATATTGCTTTGTTTAAACATCTTACTTCTGCTATGGCACTAAATAGGAGTGTTGAAGCAGAATTGCTTTGAATTTATGCTTGTCTTTTTGTCACTCAGTTGTAGATGAGTATTGAGTTCAATGGAGGTACAGTGTCTTAACAAACTGATTTTTATTGTATGGAAGCAGTGGCAGGATTTATTTTTACAAGCTTTTCATTGGGGCAGTACAATACTGTTAAAGAATTTTGAGCTTGTTTGGGCTCAGTGTAATTTCTTTCTGCTGGCTCAAAATTAAAGCAGAAATAAACTTGATGTTATCTCTATCACACACACACAATGTTTCTATGAAAAGCAACTATTTATCAAGTGAATGTGACTATACTCCCTATAGAATTTTGAGATTAATGTGCTTTGGGATGTGTGTTGGGGTTTGTTGGTTTGGGGTTTTTTTGGCTATTTTTCCCCCTCTCTCTTGTGCTGGATTCAAATACACTTGTGGAGGGGTCATCACTACTAAGTCAAGAGAAATAAGGAACAGGATCAGGAGCAAGACCTGAGGGAAAAGAGTGGAACAGGGGGAAGGAAAAGATGGCCAAGATCTCTCATTTGGTCATGGTGAGCAGTTTGAGGAGTTTGGCTACTTGAACACACTCTGAGAGTACAGTGTGAAGCATGAAGCAAGTCTGCTATATCCTTGAAACACGGGAGAAAATGGAAATAAGACAAAGTAGTTAATATCTAAGCTTGGCTTTTTGCCAGGCACCAGGACTAAAGCCCAACAGCTGTAAGGAGCACCCTGGGACCTCCACCACAGCTGGTCACCACCTTGCTTTTACATATGCTCCAAAGCAGAGGCTTGGAAGAGAAGGCTGTGTTCTTCCTTGCAGTCCAGGCAGGGTGAAGCTGTGCCCTGTGGTCAGCAGTGACTCAAGTGTGTAACTTGTCAGGATTTGCTGAGCTGGAACTGATCTCTTGCTAACAGAGCCACTGCAAAGTCACTGGGGTCTGTCTGTCTGGGCTGTGTAACTAAACTGGATTCTACTGGAGAGGCTTAGTCACTGCCGATTTGCACACAGCTGCTGTTCCTTTGCAACCAGTGGTTACAGGTGTCACCCTTTCTTTTCTGGTAATGTTTTTGTTTATAGGATAACTGCTGTCCATTATGATTGTATTTTCATACACATCACTTCTATAAAACACTTCCAACTGCAAGGGAGTCCATATTGCTCTTGCAGTTTTTTACTGGTCAGTATATCTGCTTGCCTTCAACACAGATACTTGACTTTACAGATAGACATCTGTTCCATTCGTAACCTTTGGTAAAATAGAGTCTTTCTAGCTAATGATGTTGCTATTCTAATTGCAGTAATCCTTAGGAAACAGGAGAGGTGATTTAGTCCATGACAAGACTTTTCCTTTAAAATGAGCCTTTTAGTGCAACAGACTATTTAGAACAACAGCTGAAAGAATTTTCTTGCTATCTCTGTGTTGTTACTAATTCCCTGTCCTTGATGTTGTGGATTGAAGTGGTTAGGAAATAAAATTCACCTTTGTTTGGGGAAGGATAAGGATACATTATTTTATGTGAATATGCTCTTTGAAAAATCAAGGTCAATGTTTTTGTTGTTTTTAATCTGCTTTATCATGGATCTCTGAATTTTTATCTTTAAATTTAAAAATACTGACTTCTTTATGCTCAGAGCAGGAGTTCTGTGTTTCTCTGAAAGAAAAGATGAAAATATGACAGTTCCAGTTGGATTCCAGTGCAGGTGAGCTTACAGGGTCATAGATAAGTTTCTCATCTTCCTTCAGAGTAGTTCTGCATGCTAGTTCTGCCAAACTTTGGATGAGAGGGATAATAAAGATGAGAAGCTTTTTGGATTCACAGATGAGTTCTTCTGTTAGGGAATGTTGCTTTCTACTTTATGTCAACTTGTCCTGTCTGGTTCTGGAGTGATGGGTGGGTGACTCCCTGAGAGATCTGGAGAGGTGTTACGGCAACTACAGAATAAATAAAATGTGTTTTTCTACCACATGTGGATCCCAAAGAATTTTTCTGAATGTAGAAATAAATAGAATGGCACCAACTTTGTCACAGCTGTAGATGGCTGACCTGGAGAAGGCCAAGGGCAGTATAAGGTTAGTGACTTTGGCCACAAATGATAGTGAATGGTGAGGGAATAGTTTTAAAAAGAAAGAAGCCTAATTTGTGATATAGTGAGGGCCTGATGCTTATCATCTTTACCTTACTGTAAATGAGAAGCAATCCTGCCATGGACAAGGAATGGTTGTATAGAAGTGGTAGAAGTGAGGTCAGGAGTGAGCTGTCTGTTACTTGAGAGCACTTAATGGTCCCACAGAAGCGTGGAAAGAAACATCTTCCTTAAAACACTAATCTCCTAGAGTGCAACGGAGGTGGTCTTGGTGTGAAAAAATTAGCCAGACTTGGGGGAAACATCAAGCTTTGTTGGCACAAAAACTGTTCTGAACCTTTTTCAGAGCTGTTTACTTTCTAGACTATTCAAATAATGTTAAGGCTTCTTCAGATGTGGTCAAAGTTGGTTGAAGGGGCAGTGAAGCTGTCCAGGCATTGTAACTCCCTTCAGTGATTTGTGAATACAAAGGTCTCCTATTTCCAGGCTTTTTAGCCCTTTAATCTTCACAGGCACAGATGTTCAGAAAGAGATTTGATACAAAGAACAGAAACCCAAATCGTTTAAGCTGGTAATATTTACACTTACCACGTACTGTAGAATTCAAATGGTTTACTATTTCTGTGATTAAAGGCTTCCAAAATGCACTGAAGGATTAAAATAGCTGAGCACACGAACCAGGCAGACATGTACACATTGTGTCATGATGTTTTGTTTGGCCTCTGCTCCCTTTTTCTCCTAGCCTTGAGAGATCCAAGAAATTATCTGCAAGTTTGGAGCAGGGGGAGGGGCTTGGTAGATTGTTTTTTATCAAACCATCAATGTTCCACGTGTTTCTTATAAGAGGCATAAAAAATACGGTTGTTTCAAATGAACATATATAAAATGGACTGCAAAGCCTTGCTGCTGGGAAATTGTCATGGCTATATATGTATGGACTTTATTGGAAATCAGCTGAGCTAATACTGGAAAAATATTGCTTTAAGATGCATAGATTAGTGAAAGAATTAAAAGAGTTCCATAGATGTATTTACAACACTGGCAGAGAAATACAATAATGTTACACTTGAACAGGTTCTAAAACGAAACTATCATTTCCTCAGCCCATTCAAAATTTGGCATGCTCTGCCCTGAGCAGCAGTTCAGGTCTCATTTCTAGGAGTCTGACTGGTTTTGTTTTTACACTCTTGAAATTTTAAGAAGGTGAAGTCCAGCTTTTACTCTGTGGCTTGATCACTGATCAAATATATTCACAAAAGGTGAATGTTCATGAAGAATGCTGTGTTCCTCTCATCCCAAATATGACATATGCATTTTACATAGTATCAATATACTATTTTACTGGTGTTTTGAATCCTCAGTCAGTCTGAGCCTGGCTGTGGTAAAAGCTGCATGCATATCCTTTGTGACAGGCTGTGCCCTAGTGAAATCTTTAATTAGTGAGAACTGTAAAATAAAGAAAGTGCAACTCTGGAGTAATAGGAAAAATAAGGAGTCGTTTTCCAAGTGCCTTGATAGTCCTTTAATAATGATGGGCACAGTGTGGTGTCATAGCTGGGTAATCATGTGTGGAGTAATGAGAAAAAGGACCATGGAAAAGACAAACGAACAAACACCTAAAGCCGGGGAATATGAACAGAATTTACAGGGGATCTTTGCTCTTGGAAGCATAGGACAAAGAGGGTAATAGCAGCTGAAAGTAAGACATACTGGTTCCTGTTAATTCCACTTTGCATCCAGTATATGAATGTGAGTTAACTCAGTGAATACCACTGGTAGCATTTTTCTGAGCAGGTGATAAAATGTTTTTCTGGATATGATTTCTTTGCCTTTGGGGGAAAGTAATACCATACAGCTTTGAGAAACATACATTTATGCCTGTATATCCCTTTCAGATATATATTTAGGAATATAATGTAGTAAATTTGTTCATGAGTCCATTTCCATTCTGGGCATTTACCCAGAAAAAAGAATTACTGGACAATATGTTAAAAATTAAATCTATGATATCTAATAACATTATTGTATCTAAACTGAAATGGTAAAAAATACTGGAAATGTCTGACTTGGTTTAGATATGTCCAGGTTTAAAGCTTGCCATTATCTTGTATCCCTTTTCAGTTTTGAGTTTGGATTGCTATAGCATGCTTAATATCTACAGAATACCTAGTAACATTGGCTGTGGCTATAACAGCTTAACTATGTAGCTGGCTAAAAGGTATATACTGTCACCAAGCATTATAATCATTATTACTGTGAAATTCTATCATTAATTCACATTTGGAGTACTGTGTGCAGCACTGCACACCTCTGTAAGAATGTAGGAGTGAAAAAGGTGCTGAGAATGAGGAATTCCTTACAAAAAGAAACTGAACAGATTACGACTGCTGAATTTCAGAAAGAGATCCTGGGACTGGATTGTGTTAGCAATTGCAAATCAGACATAGTATGGTGAAGGAGAACACAAAATGATCATTCTTCATTATCACAAAGAAAAATTTGGGACACATAGTGAAATTGTCAGACCAGAGCAAAGAGAAGCACTTTTTCAATGTAAAATGTACAATCTTTTGGAAGCCAAGATTAAAAATATGCTAAAGAAGGTATTAATTGTATTCATGGATAGTAAGTCCAGTAGCGGGTATGAAAAGCAATTGGAACCTGGTGTTTAGCTGAAGGAGGCCCTTGAATTACTGACCAGCACAGGGTCCCTGGATGTCTCTGTCCTGGTTCTTACACTGTTTCCTAAAGTTTTGCTTCTCCCCTCAGTCAGAAACGCAGTACTGAGTTAAATGGGCCTCTGATCTAACCATTTGCCCCCCCTACTTTTCTGAACAGTTAATTTGTATTTAAGCTATAGTTTAATAGGATGAAGTGTCTTACAGTATTTAAAATTAGTGGTTGTCAGATCAGTACTGCATTGTCTGCCATTGTCTTTGGGCACAAGTTACATTTTAAATAGTTGTGGCTTTCAGTTCATGTGATGTTTCCTCTTCAGGGACATTCTTGCATAGTATAGTTTCAACAACTGCTGCTGAAATCCTGAGATGTGGATCTTATTTCTAAATTCTGACAGAGGCAGTACTAGAAATTGGCATTGGATTTCTATAGCTTGTGTACCCCTAATTTTTGCTGAATTTTTGACTCAGGATCAGAGTGATTGCTGAATTACATAAATTAAACTATTTTTCTATTCAAAATGTCATCTATGTCAGCTTGCCAGTAATATGTTTAATTCCATAGGTTTTTAGAAAAAAAACCCCAATAAACTTTTAGAATAAAACCTGTATTTAGTGCAGCTCCAGTGTACAAAAGTGACAAAATACAAGAAAACTGGGGAAAGGGAACAGAATGGGATGCAGGGTGCTGATGAGTAAAGGAAGGGGATGGCCTCTAAACTACCCTTCTGAAAATCCAGCCTCAATTCCGTTTGCCACTCATGGGTTGAAAGGTGGCAGATTGGAAGATATTTGGTACATAACAGTTGTTATGAAGAAAATTGCTCATTTAACGGATTTTTGATAGCAAGTTAATAGGTGGTAGTGCAATTGTAGAAATTGCAAGCACTTGCACACCTGAAAACTTGTCTTACTTTTCTTTACATTGTTTATTGTACAGCTGCATGTAGTGAATGGTATTGTGTCCACTTCCAAGCCTTGCCTTGCAAAATAACTGAAAAATGTGTAGGAAAGGAGGAAAGGGGAACATTAAAGGGGAAAAGAAATTGAGATTGTAGAGCAAAATATTTGGTTGTGATTAACTTGCAGTAGATAAAAATCTTTTTGGTGGTGCATTTATAGTTAAAATGAGTCTGGGTCACCTAGAGAAGGAATCAATCATGAACTATGGGGAAAGTAGATTAAATGGGTTAGTTGATCTCTCTCTTTTTACAGGCTATGTGATTCTCTTAAAGAAATTACTCTCATGACTTGGCAAGAAAAGTTCAGTTTGCATTTCACTTATTCCCCAGTGCAGGCTCAGACTCTTCCTTTCAGAAAGTGTGATTTTAATGGGTATTTCTTAAAGCAAGAGAAGGAGGCACCTAATATTGGGGATCTCTGAGTATGTGGTGTGTCTGAGATGTTCTGAAATACGTCAGCTGAATCCCGTAACTACCTGTAAGTTCTTGGCTATATCATAGAGCTGTGGCAGAATTTCTTACTGGCTACAAAGTTACCTGGAAATCACAGGATCAGAGGACAGGAATCGGCCTGTGAGTGCTGTAATTCAACTCCTCTGCCCTGGGGAAGGGTCAGTGACACCTCGTTTTACCTGGCAGAGCTTTAGGGCTGGTCTCAGTGCTGCTGGGATCTCCTCAGGCAGTCTGTTTCCATGCTTTGTCTGCCTTCCCTCTAAGTAGTTTTTCTCCTTTAATTTGGATCACCTTTGATTAAATTTAAATCCATGGTTATTTGTGTGTTGGCTATAGACAAGAACAGTTTGCTGCAAAGAGAAAAGGAACAGCTCTTTGTATTTATTTAGGTAAACTGTTTGGAAGTGTCATTATTGCCTCCTCTGTTTTTCATTCCTTAAACTAAGCAGCTTCAGTTTATTCAGTCTTTCATAGTAGAATTCACTGAGTAGATTATGCCATTAATCACATCATCTCCTCTAACGATTCCTCTGTAGCCCATATCTTACTCAAAATAAGAAAACAGTAAGAAAAGTAAGAAAATAGAAGTTCATAACCTGATTTGCTACTGAAAACTCCCATCTCAAAATTTTGTTATCTTACAACTAAGTAGTATTGATGAATTTGTCTATAAGACATTATAATGTTACTTTTTAAGTTTTATTTTTATGTTCTTCCTTAATTAGCTGGATTAAACCCCCTTGTGCTGTGTCTACAAGTCTTTCACTATGAATATTTGGGGGTGTGAAATTACTTTACATTGCCTACAGTCATATGAAGTATCATTTTATCTGAACCAATGTTTGCTGCAACGAAGTTTGACAGCCAGAAGGTTCTCTCTGTAGCAGGTTGACACTTTTCACTATTCAGTTTCTATTTCTGCAAAATGATACATTTCTTATGTTAGTGAGAACTTGAATTGCATGTAGATTAATAGCTTTTAGTTGTTGCCTGCATGAGTGTCTTTGGTATTTTAAAAAACAGGTGTACTGAATCGTCGTAGAAATGATTAAGAAGTAGTCCAAACAAGTGAAACCTTACTTGTCTGATAACAAAGGACTATTAGTTTTACAGTAAGTAAATTTTTCTGCAGACTGAGTTCAGACCAGAAGAGTGGCTCTGTGTGTAGCCATTACCATTTTACATCTGAGGTAGAGCACATTAATGATTGTGTAAGTATGGGCAGTGAATATTCACTGGAAAAATCACAAACTGAAGAATAGCTTGTTTAGTTGGTCAAAGTGTGAGCCAGTGGTGTTCTCTTATTGGATATGAAAGCAAATGTAGCAGCCAGAAAGACCTTGCTGCATGTTGTAAGTCTGACATTATGCAGTATTAGGTTGTACAGGCTATTGGATTTTAATGGCTGATGCCAAATGGGGTACTCACAGGAAAAAAGACATTAAATACAGAGACATCTGCTCCTGTTTTCAAATAACATTGGAGAAATGGGTAACATCGCAGTAATGCAGATGCTTTTTATTAATCAGAAGTTATAATTAAATGCAGTTTTTTCTGTGGTTGGTGATGAAAGTGTGAGAGCAGCCTCAGAGGGGGGAAATGTTTCAGATTATGTAGACCACAACCAACTATTATACAGCAGCACCACAAACCCTGCGCTGGCTTGACTTGTTGTATTGCAATGCTGTATTCAACCCTTGTTTGCAAACCATGTTCCAGCCTGGCCTGCCATGTCTCCAGCCATGATGAGGAATGTGTGCTCCCTGGCAGAGGTGGGGCACAGCTCAGTTACCACAGTGTATGATGGCTGTGATGAGAGGCAAAGTGTGTAGATGGTATAATCTTTTGCTATTATACAATACTGTTTGAGGCAAAATTATTAATGGAAGTTACGGGTTTAGGTTCTCATGCTGAGAAGGGGGGAGAAGTGACAGACAGACAGACAAGGCTGGCTTTCCAAAGCTCATTTTGAGGTAGCTGTGCTAGAATAGGGCTGGAGAGGTACGGCAAACGTGTTTGTGGACAGTGCCTTTTCTTGCCTCCCAGCTGATTTGATGTGTGTGTGTGCTTGTCGGTACAAACCTTGTTCAGAGAATTAATAAACTACTTAAAGGATGATCATTTAAATGAATGTTCTGCATATTAATAATTGTGAGAATCAGACATTGGAAACCTGCTTTGGAAACTTGTGATTCAACTAGTTGGTCAAGAGAAGCAAGAGAAAAACTGCAAGTTTGAGTACTTTGCTCAGTGCAAAACACTGAGAAATCCTGGCTATATCTAGCTCCAAGAATGGTAAACCTTGGAACACGAGTCCACAGGGAGATGGGGATGGGTGACTGTAACTTCCTGGCTGTGCTGATACCTTTCCAATCATAAGGTCAGCATGTTTAAAATATTTGGCTTGTGGGGTTAACTCTCCTTGTGGAGAGACCCTGCCCTAATCCTTCCTAGCTTCCTTCATGAGAAGGGCCCTCTCCCTTTGGGCTACTTTCTTTCACTTTCCTTGTGCTGCTGAGTGGTGAGTATGGACTATGTGGCACTGAACACCAGAGACCAAAAATTTGTTCCATCTTTTATTGAGTTTGATGGGAATTTCTGTGACTGTAGGATTGAGTGCATCATCTTGAAGTGGTCATGTGGAGACTGGGGCAAGAGTGGTAATATAAGAGTTAACTACAGCAGCATTTTTGGTTGGTTGGAAATCAACCTGTCCTCTTACATTATTGCTTTCATAAAAAGTTCCACATTAGATGGGAGTTCCTGAAATATTATTGCAACCACCAGCACTCTCCATTGTTGAAGCGTCAGAGTGCAGCAAAGCAGTGAGTGTCTGTTAACCCAATTTCATTACCAAAAATGACCTTATTTCCTGCTTTTGGTAATATTATAACACATTTCCAAGGTTTGTATCATGCAATGTTTTCCACTGCTGAGAACAAAGAAAATCTATTCCTATCCAGATAGTCCGAAAGAAAAACAACAAAAAAAGTGCCAACTCAAAAACCCAACCAAACAAAAAAACCACCACAAAACCCACAAAACCCCAAAACAACCAACCCCAAACTTTTTGTCTGAATGGTTGATGGCTGAAGGAGACCTCCTCCTACACTGGCAGTCCTTTGACAGGCAGTGAATAAGACAAGTTACTTCCTAAATCATTCCAGTTCACTTGTGACTGCGGAGTGAATGGCTGAGCACCGCGGTATTCATGCTCTCTTCGTATTCCACTGTGAATTCTGATTCCTAAGTGTGTGTGTTGTGTCTGCAGGTTCCGCAGAGGATAGAAGAGCAAGGAGATGCTCCTGAGGACAGCAGTGCCGGAGTGCCCGGCCTGTGGGGCAGCTGGGGCCCCTGGTCCGCCTGCTCGCGGAGCTGCAGTGGGGGGGTGATGGAGCAGAG
>NW_008236184.1:2577214-2609378 GCF_000691975.1 Corvus brachyrhynchos
AGGGCGGCCGGGCGGCCCTGAGGGGCAGCCGGCACTCGCAGGGCCCGCGGCACAGCGCCACGCCGGACAAGAGGTACGAGCCTGTGCCACAGCTCCCCTCCCTTAGGAGTGACAGGGCGGTTTAGAGTTGGGACTTCTTCACACTTACAGGAAAGTTATTATAGACTCAGACTGACTGGGGGAGGCTGCCCTCCCGGTTGACTACTTACATGATGTCCAAGGGCAGATGTAATTATTCTACAATTGTGCTAAGCAGATTGTTTCCCTTTAAGATTTGTGTTATGATTTATTGAGTGATTTTTCCTTTTCTGCTGCACTCTCATTTGACATTTCCATTAAATATCAGAACAAATAACTGTTTTATAATTGTATTCTTAACTGCAGCAGCCAGTCTGATATTAATTGGTTAAAAAAACCCCCTTTTTTCCATAAAGGATAGCCAACTGTCTGTTGACTTTATTTCTACTCAAAACTCTAGTTTTGTTTTGCATTTCTATTTATTGCCTTTTTGTTTTCTCTTTTTTTCTTCCTACCACCTCTTTTAGCAAAATTTTCTGTTTGAAGAAAATAAAAAATAATGTAGTTGTTTAACACATAGAGTATTTTAAACATGGTATATGTTGATATTAATTTCATAATAACAGTCTTTATGGCTGGGTGGATCTGTGCTGTTACAAGTAATTCCAAATAATTTTGCCACTTCTGGAGAAACACTTTTTTATCTTCTTAGATACCAGTCTATCAGATTTTTTAAAATATATTTGTAAAAGGAAAATAGATGTGTTTCTAGTTTGGAGACTGAGCAGAACAGGCATGGAACACCCCTGGGGATGGAGCACTTCTTAAATGTCTGTTCTCTCTGTCTTTCCTCTGAATATGTATTCCAGCAGTTCTCTGGTTCTTTCCCTCTCAGGTCTTTTCTGGGAGATACATGAAGAGAAGTGTTTTGGGGTGGTTGACAAAAAAACCCAACCCAAACAAAACAGAAAACACCCCAGCCCCCCCAAGACATAACCAAAGAAACCTTCCTTCATGTCATCTGCATCTTTTAAGATTCTTAGTGAAGCAGTCAATTGTAATTCCCTTTTTAAAGATATTTTGCTGTCCTTAACAACATAAAAAAGAATATTACCTTGAGGCAGTATTCCAGCCTGAGTGGAATAAGACAGTAGAACTCTCTGTTGCTGCTGATAAAGACATTCTCAACCCTTGCAAGAAACTCTGTCCATGTAAAAGAATACTTGAAAATATAATTAACCTGTTAAGCTCCTGTCTGTCTTGGTGAAGCATGAGTTTCAAAAATGGGATCAGCTGTTCAGATGTTGGTCTTCTCAGGTGTTGGCCATTTTCTTTGTCACTGCTTTGTCTTTCTGTCAAACCCATGCAAATGATAGCCTAGACCTGTTGAGTATATAAATTCATTGTGACACTGATGGCCTTACAGAAGCTCATAGAGTGCCAGAGACAGAATTGGTAGTGTTAACATGAGTGCAGTGAGGCAAAAGTCGTATTTTCTTTTTTGTGTTTTCCTACTTAATAATTTGCTGTAATGCAAATTAAATCTGTTCTGGGCTGTGCAGTGTGACAGCCCCAGGTTGTGGTGCATGGCTGGGTTATTGCTGACACTGGGAGTCTGGCCTTGAACTGTCAGCACAAAGTCATCCAAAGGCTGTTTGCTCCAGCCCTTGGCACCCTCTGTCTCCAAGGGAATCCTAGCTGGCCTGGCTCTGCACAGCCCTGCTGCCTCTGCTGGGCCTCCATCCCCAAGGGCTGTCCCTTGCTGCTCTGGTGGCCTCTGCAGGCCAGCACAGATTGGAATGGTTTGGAACAATCGCTGCAGGATTGGCTGGAACATGAGAGGATGGTGAGCAGAAAATGGTACTGACTGTGTGCAGAACTGAAGCTGTGTTATTTCATAAGAAATGCTTTTCCATATGAAACATTAAAATGCTCACTTTCCTGTATGATGGAGGCATTTGCTTTTGAAAATTCTTGTGCTTTCCTAAGCACAGTACAAACTTCTGTACCAGAGTTGATTTTCCACCCCCACACAGTCTGCCCCTTGGCAAAAGACTGTGGATTCAAGGTCACTGTTTTAATCTTACTTGCATAATAAGTTATTTCCATCTTGTGTTAGGAGGTCCCTGGTGGCTTTAAAGCCTGTTGTATTGCATAACTTTCAGATTCCTTGGTGGTGACTGTAAAAACAGAATGAGAACAAAAAATGTTATTTGAAAATGGAATTATTTGAATGACAAGCCTAATAGTTTTCCTTGATTTACAAAATCCAGAGTAAAAACTTTCTTTACAAAGGAGATTACTTTTCCTATCAGGTATATGGAAAATGGATTTCAAAATGTGAGTTACTCTACATATGATTTTTATACAGCAGAACTGTGTGTACTGTCCACTAAATGGATGATACTGGAAATGTATGTCAGGCTGTTAAGTAACACCTGTGTTTTCATAATTTGTACAGTCAATGGAAACTTTTTGGGGTACTTCTATTTACTCTACTGTAGTTTTAGCAGACTTCCATAAAACGGTAAGAGAGGAACGGACATTTGTGACTGAGATAAGCTCACAGTGATAACATAGTAGAGTGAAATTGGATGGTTTCCAAGGCAAGGAGTCTTGACAGCTCCAGCAGTCCTATACAGCAGCCCAGTATGTTTGTATCATTTAGCATCAAGTGGAAAAGTTCTCTGCCTGCTTCCAAGCAGCTGACAAAGAGCTGATTAGGGTTTTTTTAGCAAAATCCAAAATAGAATTTGTATATCATAAAAATTTGCTATACCTTGTCTTTGAAGAGGATATTCACATTTTCAGCTTTTGAAACTTAGATAAGTTAGGCGTTAGGAACCAGGACTGCATGAGAAGTTGAGAGAGTGAAGTTTGAGTTTCTACAATTAGAAGCCTGGTTTAAAAAATTTCAGTGCTCCCCTGTTTAACTCAGTGCAGTAAGTAGAGTTCCTGCATGATTGAAATGTGCTAATTACAGTCAGTCACTGGAGTGAGTATGAAAGAAAGCTGATGGTTCTCTGGGTTGTCCACTGGCAGAGGAAGGGAGCACTCCCCAGTTTTGAAGAGTTGAGTTCCCTTTAGCACAGACTTGGTTTGTTATTTTTCCCTAGCTAAAGTGCATGGAGCACACCACACAATAAGAACAAACAGGAGGGAGGACATAGTGAAAAAATATTAAAGCATTTAGTCATCTTTATAGAGAGGCAGATATGGAAAAGTAATACAGGCATGCAGAAAGACAATGTGCTTTAAGAGAAAAAACACATCTTGAAAGGAAATACCATTCATGGACTAGGGTTTAGTACTTCTTAAATGTTGCATTTCCAGTTCTCTGTTTTGGTGATAGAGAAGACAAAACCACAATTTCACACTGATGTGCTGAGTGTAGGATGTTTACAGCTGCCACCTTCACTTTCTCTGCACATGGGCTTTTGTGGTGGAGCAGCAAAACCTCAGTGTCCATTTATGTGAACATGGTATGCACTTTGTATCTGGTTCATAGGAGCAGAAAGAAAAAACAAGCATTATCACTAGAATAATGAAATAACTAAAGCGTTCTTGCATAAATAGTGCAAGTTAAATAAGTATGTTAATAAGGAAGGGGCTTCCCTAATGCATTTTTTTTTTGTATTTGGAAGAGGGATGAGAGGAAAAATTTGCACTGAGGAAATAATCCAAAAATCATTGACTTCTCACATGGCTGTAGCTCTGGGTCTTTATTCTGCTGCCAGCAGCTGACGTGCAAGTCTGCTGTGCTGCTCTGTACCCTGTATACGGTCAGTTTGCATTTCTAGGCCTTTGAGCAACAGAAAGGAAGAGTGCGTCATTTAGTGTCAAACCAGAATTTCCCTTCTGAAAGTATCTTTTGCCCCCTCTCACAGATGCTTTGACCAGGGAAATGTCGGAACTGTCGTTTTAAAAGTTAACTGTAGGCCTGCCAGCAGAGCAACTGTTGGCAGGTCTACAGTTAACTTTTACAAGGACAGTTCTGTTGTTGTTTCCTTAACCAATAGCCATGTGTTATGATGCAATTTCTGTGACCTGTTCTAGTCAGTTCCGGTTCCTAGAGGTGGAAAAATGTGTGATTGCTGGACCTTCAGGTTCAAGAAGGTATTATTTTCTCAAGTTGTTAGGCTTTATATTTATTGGCATGAGTGTTTGCTTTTCTTAATATCTGGAATGAAACCCAGCTCAAGTACTTAACCACCCCTCCTTTCATTATTTCTCTCATAGAATGAAAATGTGATGGATTTTACCCCAAGCCCTGTATGGTAACAAGAGCTTATTGTGGGTTGGTGTGTATACGGAAGGAAGATAGGGAGAGAAGGACTGGATCCCTTTCTAAGGATAAATTTTCCAGAAAATCCAAGAGCAGCAGTGGTAATCAAAGAATTTATTTTGGTAGCACTTGGGGAATTTAAAGCTGTGTGAGAAAGATGTTTACTTTCCTTCTGAATAAAATTCCAAACAGGATCCAATAGCAGTAATGATCAAATGAGGTACTACTTCACAAAATGAATAGCTAGCTGGGATGGCTGTGGCCTCAGGTTGACTTTATGCTGTCACACCTCTCATCTGGTTATTAATCCCCACGACATGCTGTAGGTCTCACTTAATTATTACCAAATTAATATCCATTTTTATTATGCTACTGCAAGCATGCTTTGAGTGGGATTACCCGAAATAAACCCCTAACACAATCCTATAGTTGCAAACCACCTGAGCTTTCTTATTCTTACTGCTGAGTATTTCGACCCTTCCTGAGCTGGGCTTACCGAAGGAGGGGAAGTGAGAATGCTGCTGCTGTTCAGTCAGATACCACTGAAGTATTGCCCCATCTGTGAGGGGTAGAAACAACCAAACCTCCCATCTCATTTGTGAGGCATCTCAGCAGAGTTATGAGGTTACTTGCATTGAATTTCTGCTGGTTTACCTGTCAACTGCATGGTTGCATTATTTAATCAAATCTTAAAGAAGAAGCTAAGAATTTCCTGGGATCGGAGGTGTTACTGAAAAAGAGGATTGTAGTATTTGGGTTTGAATTTTGGAATCCTATCTCAGTGTTGAAAGTCATATAAATAAGGCTATATAGCACTTGCTGAGAGATCAGTAAAACAGTGAGTTATTGTACTGGGCATATTGCAACTATGCTGAACTGGGGTATCAGTAGTGATCTCTGAGGATGGAAAATTTCATTTAAGATAGTTCACATCCCATTAATTAAACCTGTTCCCAAGAGACCATGTATTTAGTGACCTTATTCATTAATTCTACTGTCTCAGAAAAATGTAGATATCTTTTGCCCCTAATATGATATATAAATGAGAGTGTTTGTGGTATAATGTGGTATAATCCATTTTTCTTCAAAAGAAACACTTCTTAGGCATTGTTGGTTTCTCTGTGAATTCCAGCAGTTGAAATTTTTAGGACAAATAGGCTCACAATAATTTTAATACTCTTATGTGTATGTGATACATGGGAAGCAGTGCATATCCACAAATCATGGTGTGGTTACCAAAGTTACCATGGATGTAAAAAAGGCAATTAGTTCCCTTGCCTTACTTAATGAAAATGACAGTCAGTGAGATGCAGTGACTGCCTGCCCAGATGAACTGCCCTGCAGTGTGCTGATGAAGGGAGCAGTGGGCTGGGGTGTGGCAGAAGTTGCTGCTGTTGGCCCTGCTCTGCAGTGTGTGGTACTCTCAGAAGGGCTGGCTGAGCTCTCGTGACCAAACATTTCACAGAGATATCTGCTCATTGCTGTAAGGCCGGTTTCTAGGTCAGTGAGCAGACAGGCATGCATTTTGTAATATAAAACAGTCAAAGGGCTCCCTTCTTTCATTCATGTTTAAGTGATTTTCTCCAGATTGATTTAGAGCTGGTGAAAAGTGGGTATGTGGAATGCAGAGCAGCACGGGCTGTGGTGCAGTGGGAGAGGCAGTGCGTGGTGGCTTTTGATGTGAATCAACCTGACTGGTGGGAGCTCTCCTTCTTGAGTAGGTGGAAACGTATTCCCAGATCCCGTATATCAGTCATTTTTGTTAAAAATGATTCCTGTGAAAGAATCTGCTAAAATACTGTGAGATGTAAACTCACTAACAGTTAGGAACAGTGTAAGACAGTTTATTTTGTGACTTAAGGGGAAAAAATTATGGTGGAATCTTTTTAAAGTAAACCTTGTTAACCATGTGCCTAAGAATATATAAAACATGAAAGAAAATTAAATGCAGTAGGAGGGCTGGAAAGTAAATGATTGACTTGGACAATTGTAGGCCAGTCACAGTTTTGAATTATGGAGGAAATGCCAGGGATTAAAAATGCGTATCTGAAATTATTTTAAGAATAATATCTAGGAGTAATTAAAAAAATAAAGTACATTAAAAATATATGCCTATACTGATCCTGTTAACAGAAACTTAGGGAATTGGGACCGGGTTTTTTTTGATTTGAAGTTTTGTGTCTGCAAGGACTTTTCCATCTCCCTTTATTCTTTTCTTAATTTCATTTAAAATATTGGAGTAATATTTCAATAGCTTCCTTGCTGACAGGAATAGCTAATAAGTCACTTTCAGTTCTTCAGAAAAAGAATCAAGGCAATTCTGTACTAAATACTTGAACTATGAGTAGATGGGTAGTAGCCTTTAAAGTCTGTCAGTTAATTACAGTAATGTAATGCTGCAAAAGAGATAAATTGCTATGACCCAAAATATTAGGTTAAAGGTTGGTATACTTATCCACAGAAATATACTTAATTAAGTTAGAATATATGTAATTGATTTAGTTATAGAGGATTTTGCCTACTAAAAAGCAGTTCTGTTAAAACCATGGTGAGTAGAAGGGCTTAAATTTAAGCCAAAGAGCTTTGATAGGGACCTAAGGGGACTGAGCTCCTTTAGAACTAATTTTCTAGCTGAAATCAAAGACCTGCAGTTTTGGAGCATTTTTTGAAGTAGAAATTAATAACAGCAATGCCAAAGCACAAATCAGTTTAATTTAAAAGACTTTTGCAGTGGTAAATAATGGGGACTACTATTTGGGAAATAAAGCTCTAAATCAAAATTTTAACCTGTCTTCTGTCTTTTCTTCCACTTTCATCTTGTTTCTGCTGATAGATCACTGTTAAGTTCAGCTTGAGTAGGTGCTAGCTCTGGGTTGGTTGTGATAGGGCACAAACACAGGCAGCAACACTTCAGAGAGCAGATTATAGGCAGCTGCTGAATTCCCTAGTATGGAGAGCAGGCAAGAACCTGGAGAACTCCTGGCCCTGGGCACCGAGAGTCACCTCAGGCTATGGATGCAGTTAGACCAGGCTCACTGAGTACAGGGGTTTCCTTAGCATGTTAGAGGACTTGGGGGTTCATTCCAGGACAGGACTCCTAGTAAAGGAAGCCTTTGAAGATTTTGAAATAAGCTTCAAACTTGACCAAACTCTACACAAAATTAAAAGAAAGGTCTAGGTGTTGGTTTCACGTCTGTCTGATGATGTGTGGTGAGATTCTGTTGTCTTTCATTAGTGTGGTTGTTGTGACTGGGAATACAGAGAAAAAACCCATCTCCCTCTGCTTGTGGAATTATTTCTGCCAATAGACAAGAGAAAATCTTGAGGAAAAAAAAATCTGTAATTCCTATGCAGTTTTTTTCTCCTTATCCCTGGTGAAACTGGTGGCTGAAGGTTGTTGCCTTCCCAAACCATTACATTATTTCTTCAGAAACAGTGAAAGGTTGTGAATTGAAAATGTAAGAAATCAGAAGTTTCTTTGGGTTAATTCTAAGGAAACTTTCCAGCAGTTGTACAACAAATCTTCCTTGTTGTCATAAATGAGTGTTTTTGCTAATGTTCACCCTTGCAGTTTTTCGTTTACAAGAGAAGTACTTTGATACTAGGAGATAAGATGAATGAAATGCTGAAAAGTTCATGAAAATACATTCTTCATTCTGTCTGACATCAGAAGAGAAGGAAAATGAGTTGTGCTTAGCTGGAAGTGAGCCAGGGAACCTCCATTTAGAGGCAGTGGGAGAAATGTAAGGAGAGAGGAAGTGGTGGAAAAAGGGAAGAAATGAAAAAGGTATGTTGGAGAGAGGCTGTGTAAAGAGCACTTAAGAGAAGAGGTGGAGGCCCAGGAAATTTGTAATCTTACCTGTGTATTTTAAAGACACTGTATATCCTTGGTTCAAAGAGGGTTTCTATTCATATAAATAACCAGCCCACCAGCTCTGAAAGTGCTTCAGTCTTGAAGACCACTTGAGGTTCAAAGCATTGTTCTGAGCATAAAGTCTGTGAGGCAGTGATAATGCATTGATTTGCCAAGGCATAGGTTTGCTTGTGGCTAAAATTAGAAAAAGCTACGACAACAAAATTCCTTTTTAATACTGCAGATGTGCTAAGAGGGGCCAGTTCCTACTATTCACAGCTGATGTATTTTCATCATGAGAGAAATTTTTAAAAGTTAGAATGGTAAGAATGCTACATCATCATCATCATCATCATCATGTTTGCTACAACCTTTACATTAATAGCTCATAACCTGATTTTCTTACTTGTCTGGGCAAATGCATTTTTTGAAATAAAGAATATATTTAGGTTGGCTTAAGTTTAAAGGGGCTCGTTATTTTTGTTATCGAAGTGCTAAACAGATTTGTCTGAGCAATCAAAGAGGTGCATGTGTTTATGAGAATTATGCCCAAAGAAAGGAGATTGCCAGATCTGCATTACACAGCTGTTAGGCCTCTGCTTCAGATGAAAACAGTAGATCAGAGATGCCTGCTGGCTGTGGTCTGACATGAAACATGTAATGCTTTTCTACCTATATTTTTCTGTTAGGCAGTAATTTACCTTTAGATGGTAACTCTATTCTTGGTGGCATTTTTTCCCCCTTTTGTCCCAGCTGACTGCAAGTATTGTTGAATACTTCCTTTCCTCTTCTTACTCTCTCTTGCTCTTGCTCAGCTCAGGGAACAACAGAAAAACTACTAATGCTGTGTAATCTCACTCTCTTTAGGTCTGGCTAAGTAGGCACAAGGCTGATGGGTTTTCTTTATTTCCTCTCCATTTTACTTATGGGAAGCTTTTTTTCCCTCCCTTAATGCCAAAAACTATTATACGACTTTTCTCGACTGTAACTACCAAAAGCTTGCCTCAACAATGACTGTCATGGTCACAGAGCAGATTAACAGGGATAAACGGTTCAAGAGTGCTGGTTGCTTATCTGCCAGGGCAAATCAGCACTCTTGTTCACACATCTTGAGCCAGGAAGATTGATTAAAAGCCCCACGTGGCCATCAGGCTGGAATGTGAGGTAAATGACTTTTAGGGTTTCCATCTTACAAGAGTCCTGTGAGAATATAAGACTTGGAAAGAAAACAAACCCAAATAGAAACAAACCAAAAGAAAGGTCCCTTTGATCTGGTGGCTGTCTGACATCTGTGACACTTTTGTTCCTAGAAAATAAGTATGTCAGTTTATAATCTCTGGTTTTCACTGGAGTTCAAGTCTATTTTGCATATGTATATTAAAAACATAAATATATTTTATGTGCAGAAAGAAAATTGCTTTTCTTTAATGGTATCTCCCTTCCTGAGCAGCAAATGTCATCCAGAATAGCTGTATTCATGCATTGCTCTGAACTGGAAGAAATGTTTTTTGCCAACTTACTTGTTTTTTGCCAACTATTTTGCAGTTTTAGGATCAAGGCCTTCTGAGATTCCTAATATCAAGCTAGACTACATCTTGTACATATTTATAACAAGTCATGTAAAACTTAACTGCTCTTTCGCTTATCATTCAGTAACTGTTTTCTCTCTCTTTCTCTGTTTTTAGAAGCAGAAATAGAAATCCTATTGGTCCAGGAAAGTATGGATATGGAAAAGTGCCGTACATTTTACCTTTACAAACTGATACTGGTCAGCAGCCTCAGAAGCTGCGGAGGCAGCGACAGTCGTCAAGGAACCACCTATTCCACCAGAGTCCGAGTCTCATGAACTCCTACAGCCAGGCAGCTGCTCCTTCACTGCAGCATGGGAATCTTTATCAAGAACCAAGTGGGCCTCAGGCAGGACACCAAGTCCTGGGGCCCTCGGTTTATCAGTCACCTTCGTTCCCTGTATCTCAAAGTCTGTTCCATGGCAGTGACTCCAACCCTCATGGCCCTGCCTCCCACCAGGCCCTGCAGGGGCAGCCCCAGCCCCAAAGGGCTGCAGCCATCGTGTGCATTGGTGCCTACAAGCAGTATAAACTTTGCAACACAAATGTAAGTCTATTTTTCCTGGATTTTATGTGTTGGACAGCTGTTGGTTTTCCCTAGTGTGCAAAACCTAATCATCAAGTTAAGTTCAATTTTTTTAAAATTAATTTAATGAATTTTTTGTGAACTTATTTTAGAGTGTCTTGGGAAGCACTGAAAGTAGATCCATAATATTATAGTTACCTAATACCATATCTTGAAGGGTTTTAAGCAGTCACTTCATCTACCAATAAGTACAACTCTAATTTGATTGGAGAAACTGGTCTTTTTGGTGCTGAAACCAGGGAACGTGAGGAATTTGAGATAAGGATAGTAATTGAGAGAGGTAATGGGACAAACATGGGCTGAATAATGTCAGAGACTGCAATAATTGTGGAAAATTTTAGTTGTAATTGTGGTGAAGGGACAAGGGATGAATTTAGTGTAAATTTTCCACTTCCATTTGGTGTTGTGATGTTATTTTGATTTTTGTGTGATGCGTGTGGATTTTAATGATAATTCTTAAGTACGTGGTTTACAGAGTCGAAGAGTGGAGTGTGTTGGGTTCGCGTGGTCAGGTTTTGGTAGAGGTGAGGTGTGGGAGGACTGCAGGTGTGGCTTCTGTGAGAAGCTGCCAGAAGCTTCCCCCATGTCCAGCGGAGCCAACACCAGCCGGCTCCAGGATGGACCCACTGCTGGCCAAGGCCAGGCCCATCAGAGATGGCAGTAACATCCCTATGATAACATACTTCAGAAGGGAAAAAAAAGCTATTGTGCAGATGTAATGTGGCCAGAGGAGAGCAGAGCGAGAATGTGTGAGAGGAACAGCCCTTCAGAGGCCAAGGTCAGTGGAGGAGGAGGGGCAGGAGGTGCTCCAGACACTGGAGCTGAGATTCCCTTGCAGCCTATGGGGCAGCCCATGGTGCAGCAGCTGTGGCCCTGCAGCCCATGGAGGGCACTGGGGCGGGTGGATGCCTGAAGGTGCATGGAAGGAAAGGTGCCTGGAAGGCCCATGCTGGAGCAGGCTCCTGCCAGGGACCTGCAGGCCCATGGAGAGAGAGGAGTCCACACTGGAGCAGGTTTGATGGCAGGACTTGTGACCCTGTGTGGACCCACACTAGAGCAGGCTGTTCTTGAATGACTGCACCCTGTGGGGACCCACGCTGGAGCAGTTCATGAAGAACTGTAGCCCATGGGAAGGACTCACATTGGAGAAGTTTGTGGAAAACTGTCCCATGGGAGGGACCCCATGTTGAAGCGGGGGAAGGACTCTTCTCCCTGAGCAGCAGCAGAAACAACCTGTGATGAACTGACCATAACTCCCATTTTATCTGCCTGTGCCACTGAGGGGAAGAGGTAGAGCTGGGAAGAAGAGAGGGGTGGGGGGAAGGTGTTTTTAGGATTTGTTTTACTTCTCATTGTCATGTTTTGATTTTGATTGGTAATAAATTCAGTTAATTTCCTTAAGTCAGGTCTGTTCTGCCCAGACAGTAATGGGTGAGTGATCTCTCCTGATCCTTATCTCAAACCATTAACCCTTTGTTTTATTTTCTCTTCCCAGTCCAGTTGTGGGAGTGATAGAGTGGCTCTTTAGTGGGTACCTGTCACCCAGCCAGGGTCAAACCACCACAGTCACTGACAAGCTTAATGTTTTTCCATGAAAGAAATTGAAAAATGGAGTTTGGATAGGCTGTGTTATGAAGGCTATCTACTTCTCAGTCCTGTAAGATGAGGCTATCCTTTTGTGAGTTCTAGTCATGTTCTAAACAGCATTTAGAGCCAGTCCCCAGTAGCCTGGATCACTCCAGTGTCTTTTCATGGTGCTCTGTGCTTTCTGTGCATTCAAGTTCTATGTGCTTTGATTTTAGTTTCCTCATTTATTGGAAAATAAATTAGGAAACGAATTTATTGGAAAATCTGTTCTGTGTTAATTTTTAAATAAAACTTAATCTGTTGTTACTTGATTCAAAAATGTTTGGCTGGGTGTAGCTCCATGCTCTGGGGCAGTCTCCCATTGTATGTGGGAGGCGAGTGAGGTTTTGTTCTTTGTCCCCATTAGTGGTTTTCATCCTGCTAAAATTTCCAGATTCTGCCTGTGCCCTTTTAGTATTTCCCAAAGTATGTTTTCCTAATACGTCTTTCTTATTTGGACAGCTAATCTAACTTAATGTTGCAAACATGAAGAAGCCTGTATTTGGATATTAGAAGCAGAATGTTCAGGAGAGGTCTGAATATGTTGATATGACAGGCCGTATTTTTTTGGATGGCTGAACATGTGATTTTTCTGCCTCCTAGAAATCCTGTTTTGTTTAGTGGAAGCTGTATAGTAGAGATGTAACAATGGAACACAAGATAACAAAAACACAACCTAAACAAATCGGATGAGTTCCTTTCTGCTTCTTAGTGTAGCAGTTACCACTCTCACTTTATTTATGAATAAAGTCATTGACTGAGACTAGAGCAGTTGATTGAAAAGACCTGTGTCAAGAAGGCTTTAGTGTATTTCTCTGGAATGGAAAACATGAAGGGCTAATTTGAGCCTCTGAGAATAGTCTCTGGGACAGATTGCTCTTTCAAAAAACACTTTCTGTTTTTTGAAGGAAATGGGAAATGACCTTAGTGCATGGCCATTAATTTGGAAAGTTTTCTGTGCTAAATTTGCTCGCTGTGTCCAAGTGATACACAAATATCCCAGTCTTTATTTCATCCCTCACACATCAGGGCACAAAGTTGGACAATATTCTGCCCGACTTAACGTGACAAAATTGTTTCCAGGAAAGAGGTCTTTTCAGAGGGCAAGGAGTAAGAGATAAGGAAGTTAGAAATGACACGGAAGAAAGAAGCAATCTGAGATTGCCAGAGTATGGAGAAGGAAGGTTTGTAGAAGATGTTTGTTGAGAATGACAGCTGGGCTGGAGAGTAGAGGGCAGTGAGCTTGTAAATGGGACAGTGGTCAGACATGCAGGTCAGCATGGTGAGTGGTTTGGCCATTGGCAGATTTCTTTGATAGAAGGGAACAGGAGTGAAAATATTTTCATGTTAGTTTTAAATCTGTTGTTTAAACACAAGAATTCAACAGATGAAGAGAAAACACAGATGAACACACTGCTGCTGCCTCTTCACCATTGTTGCTTGTATAAATGCAGTTATAAAGAAATCTTTGATTATAATACAGGAGACTTAATAGCAAAGAGAAATTGTAGATGAAGCAGCTTCTCCTAAGCATAGAACTCTACATAGTGATATTCTTTATTTAGTAATGTTTCTGTTACCTTTGGAGAGGCCGTAATTGCTATTCAGGGTTATTTTTCTCCCTAGAATGTGGTAATTAATGTAATTATTAAAAAGAAGTTGCTAAGAACAGTTTTAGTATAAAAGCCAGGATGAGAGCAAAACAAGGCTGATAGTGTTTCACTTTGTTTGCTTGTTCTTCCCGATTAAATGCTTCTGCACGCGGGCTTTAATTTAATTTATCAGCAGCGACATGTACCAATGGTCTTGCCAGCAAGCAGAGAACAGTATCTTTTTATTTCTTTTTTTTCTTCAGTTCTTCCTGGAGCATACCAAAACTGAAAATCTCATTTATTGGAAGTATTCTGTTAACCCTTATTCTAGTGTTTGGTCACTCCCTCTACAGTTTTTCCTAAGGGCAACTAATTAACAAATTAAGTTAATCTGCCTTGATCCATTTATTGTTTTTTCATTGATAGCTGAACTCATTTCCCATGACTGACAGATTGATTCATAAAAGGTAAAATTGTGTGATTTGGTTAGGGACAGCCTCGGAAGTGCTTGTATTTGTTCAAGTGTTCCTGCAGATTGTTAAACCTATTTTCTTATTATTTAAGTGGCTTCCCCTGTTCAGCACCTTGCAGATGTGGTCACCTCAGAACACACAGCTGCCTGTCACCCTCTTTGGCAGGAAACAGGCAGTAAGCATCTCTCCTTTTTGAACAAACAGCTCTGGCAGATCTAACTGAAACCATAAGCTACCTGCAATACAACAGGATTCTTCCAATGTAGTCTCTAGTCCTTCGAAAATAGGAAAGTGATGAGTAAATCTCCCTTGTTTCCCCCTGCATTAAATGAGAATGAATTATTATATGGATGTGCGGCTGAAGTAGAATTTGAATTCAACCTTCTTTGCGTGGTTTTTCACCAGAACAAAGGAAGCAACTCAAATGGAACATTTGTTTACTGAGCACTTTCTGTAATTAATTGTCTTGAGCATTGCCAAGTCACTGGCTCTTGTGCGTGCCTGAATGTGTGAGAATATATTTGTAAATCAACTCCAGGCTGCAGGTTGCTTGGGTAGTGTGCACAAGGAAGCTTTCAGGCTTCTGAATATTCCAGACTACTTAAGGTAGTTTCAGCATGAAGAGTGATGCTAAATGGATGTAAAATCTGAATTGTCTTTAGCTATGGCTTGAGGTATGTTTTTGACCAAATTTATATAGGAAAAGTTTGGAAAAGTTAAGGTAAAATGTATGAAAGAGTAACTCTTCAGGGCTCAGTGAAATATTTATGGATAAAATTTTGCTGAGTTTGTCCAATTTCATTCCCAGTTGCTAGCTTGCCCATTCATTCCTGTGGATTACTGTCATGTCTCGAGTTACACTGTTGTTTTTCTCAGTATTTTTTGTGATTGGTGTTTAGCAAGAAGTCAGCTGTGTTGTGGAGAAGTATCTAGATAAGATCAGAAGACCGTGATTACTTTTACTTTCTTGGCCTTACTCTTCAGCTATGCCTGCTATTATTCTGGTAGCAAAGCTATGGAAAATCCAGCTTTTGGTTCTGAATAAGAGTCTTCTGCTTGGATCTGTGCTCCTGTGTGCAGAGCACTTGAGAACAGTGCATTCCTGAGCAGGGAATGGGGAGTATCTGAAAAGACAGTTTTGGAAGTGGAAGGAGGTTTTACCATTGAAGAGATGAGGTGAGGTAAAAGACTCAGGATCAATCCTCAGCTCTGTCGTGATGGGATAAATTAAAATATTTGATTTCCCAAAGAGTCTTACTGATGACTCTGCTACTAATTTTGACTGGTGTGAGTTAAAACTGTGCCACTGAAAGGCTTTTTTTGGATGCAGAACCCCAATTAAATAGAATTACAATGTTCTGCAGGAATGTGTTGAGTCCATTAAACAGTGATGTGCTTTTCTGTCATCTAAGCACATAGGTAGACATTGGCAGGGTCCCCTGGCACCTGGGATCTTGGGCCATTCACCAGCTCGCTGCTGTTCTGCCCAAGCAGTTTTGAAAATTTTCCACTTTATAGACACCGAAGCATTTCCAGCATTTCAAGTTTTAGCTAAGGTAGAAATGGAAATGTTTGATTTTGTATGGAACAGAAAATGTAATTGCCAGACAAGTCTTTTCAGAATTGATATGGAGTGCTGCAAGTGTGCACTCATTTAATTTAATGTGGTTGGGATGCGCACACATTGAGGTGAAGACTAACAAGACGCTATTTTTTAAGTGAACTTTTTTTTTTAGACTGAAAAGCCCCTCCTTGTTTCCAAGAAGTTTCTGTGGGAAAAATCTCATTTTGAGATTTGTATAGAGTAGGTGTTTGACATGAGTGGCAAAGTGGGGTTAAGATGACATATCTTTTCCTGAGGAAATTTAAACTTAACTTTATGTGAAGAATTTTCCGTGCAAACACTGTGGGATTATGCGTAGGTTTGGTAGTCTGACATTCCGTGGATGTATAGGAAGCTTACTGAAAGCTTGCATTACTTTGGGTTGTACTGTCCTTTTCTTGACTGTTTTGCTATTTGCAGCAGAGTTGTGTAAATATCTATTTAGAATGATTTGTCACCAGTACAGGCTGAACTTACCAGAGGCTGGCACAGAGATATTGCCCTTAAAGGGTCTTATGTAGTTTGATCCGTTGTCATTTGTGAACAAAAGAGTCACAGAGAGACATCTTTGATGAAGGTCTTCGACCACAATTGTTTCTTCTGTGTCTCTGCACTGTGGCTTTATAACATCCCCTTCTGACATCCCCTTCAACAACTGAGAACCCTGTATTAGATATTTTGCATTAAGACATTCTTATTAGAACTTAAATAATTATGGGAAACTGTCTGCCTTAAATCATCAAGAAGAGTGTGTTGGAGTAACTTTAAAAGCTCTCTCAAAGAGTTTTATTCAGTAAGTGTGCTCTGTACTTGTGGCAGTAACACAGAGTTAGCTGGTTTACACATACTCATTATTACTAGGTTAATTACTTACTAATGTAGTAAAATGTTCATAATAAGTCCAAACCCACACAATTCAGAAAATCTTGATGTCTAGAGGCATGTAGGTTTTAATTGAAAATTGAGTTGCTTACTTTGATCAATAAATCTAAACTACTGTAAACTAATTAAACATCTAAGAGTCCTAGAGTCATGCCCTGTTGTGACAAGAACTATAAAAGCACAGACCAAAAGGAAAGGTACAGGTGAAAATTTGGTAATGTATACATGGCTATAGCCATGTCCTGTATTCTCCAGGTCAGGGAGAAGTGACCAGTGGGATCTGTAACATTCTTATGGCTGAGATATTTTACTTTATTCAAAGGCAATGAGATAGAAATAAAATACAGTAGAGCCTAGGATATAATAAACACCTTAAGTCAATAAAACAGAAATATTCCACTAGAAAACAAAGTTTGGGAGTATGTATCAGTGATAAAAAAATCTACTAAATGTGTTAGAGCTAGCCAGTTCATATACATTCAGTGTCATTGATATGTTTGGAGTTTAGCTTGAATGCTCTGGGAGCTGAATTTTCCAGAGACTCTGTCAACTTCCCAATATATATTTTCTTGATTTTTAATGTACAAGAGTACTTCAAAAGGTATAGTTAACAGTAGTACTTCAGTATTTTATGGTACTGCTGGAAGCATTGATCTGCCTTTTTCTTCTGTGAGGTTTATTTTGAAGTTCAGAGCCTGTTGCATGGGTCGCGTGATGTAGCTGGAGAAGTCTGCCTCCAGTGGAGTGAATTTATGTCTAAGAATAGCTAAAGATTCAGACCCTCATTTTTGTGTAATAGCAGTGTGGCATAAAAATGTTAGTAATTCATCTAAGTGCCTCAAAATCAAAATACAAATCAGTTGGCTAAAGCTTTTGTTTCCTAACTTCTTGGTGAACTTTGAATGGGAGGTTTCATGTAGCAGTTGGAATTGTCTGAGAAGTTACCTTGCTAATTCTTGGGGTAAATGAAATACATGTGTCTTGGAGGAGAGGAAAGAGGAAAAAGATACGCAGTTATTCCATCACTTCATCAGTTATGAATAGCAGCATTAGCACTTAAGATCCTGTGGAGTGATTTGGAAACTTCATTGCGATGCTTGTTGAAGTGGAGCAGGGGGTTTTTGTTCTGCAGTAGAACAGGACTCAGGGTGATTTAGGTTGCCTGGTTATCATTCAGGTATAACTTCTGTTCCAAGTTTGAAGGAGGAAGCTCATCAATGAAAACTGGGACTTCAGAGTTGCAACCAGATGGTTGCATTCCTCATATTTGTAGTTTTGTTTAATATTGTATTGTAAATTTGAGTAGTTGTCATTTATCGGGATAGACAAGTGTTGTGGGAGAGATTTTAAAGCTTTCCAGCTTTGTTTCTTCTTGTCAATTCATATCGATGAAAGTGTTTGTCTGAAATTCTGGTGTGGAATTTTTCAATGCTCCCATAATTTGAACAAGAAATGTGCTTTTTATTCATATGTTAGTTTAATAGTATCCAGGTTTTCAAAGCAGAAGAGGCTGCAGATGTCATGGGTAATTCACAAATAACTTTTTAATGCTGTTTTTATGAATACTTGTTAACTATTGCATTAATTACAGGTATAAAAAACACCATCTGTCAGATGTCAGTGTCTGCTTTGGTACATGAAAGGAGTAGTTTTTTCCTGGTATTTTTAGGAGATAGTTCAGTTAGCTGATATCAGTGCTTAATTTTAAGATATTTTCAAGCCAGATAGCAGGAAAAGAACATATATTACATGAATAGAGGAACTTGCACTGAAACTACCACCAATACAATCCCAGTCCTCTCTTGTACTGACCGAGGTGAGTAGAGGAGGAAGGAAGTGCTGGAGAAGCTGCCAAAGTTAAGCTGTGGATACTGAAGAAATTGTCCGTTAGCAGTGCTGTTGAGTTTCTTTTTTTTGTGGGGTTGGGGGGGGGGGTGGTTGTAGTTGGTCTTGTTGGTTTTTTTTTTTTTAATTTTAGAATTTTTAAGCAGGGCTTGGAAACAGCAAATTGTCAAAACTTGTGTAGAACGTTAGGAAACATAAATGTCAAATTATGTCTAGCAAGCATGTGTTCTATTGCCTAACCACAGAATAGTTGTATTGAGGGATGAAACTCCAAACCCTCTGCCCCCAGGAAGTGGTCAAAAAGAAACCTGGCACTACAAGCCCTGCGGTGCCCAGAGCAGGTAAACAAACCTTTTGCACACGATACATTAAGAACTAACTGCCTACAGAACAATGCAAATGCAAGAAATAATTGAAATTATGGTGAGATTAAAAAAACCAACAAAACCCAAACCAGCCTGGTGTGCTCTGTCTCATCTTTCCTTGTGCTTCATGTACTTCATCAGTTGTACTGTCTGTCCAGAAGTAACACCTCTGTGAGCAGCGTATTGCACACATAGAGACATACAAGTGTAATTAATGAAACAGAGCTTCTTTCTAGTGAAAAGTTGGCGAGGCTGTTTATCTTCAAACCCTTGACTTATATTTGTGGAAAAAACAATGCTCTGTTTTTTCTATCTGTCAAGCAGTGTCAGGAAGGCAGTGGGTGATCTGTAGGGGGAAGAGGCCAGAGAAACATCCCCTGCCTTGTTCTGCAAACCGGCTTCAGGATTTGGGTGCAGCATTCAGTAATTTGCCAGCTGACCTGTGTATTGATTTTCCTGAATTTCTCTTTGCATCTTCATTTGTTAAAGATAGCAAGGAATACTGATTGTCTTGATGGCTGTTTTGAGACCTCAGTTTGGGTCACTTCCTGATGACAGTTTTTTTGGATGATGTGAGGTTTTAGTTTGAGCAGCAAAATGCCATTAAAAGGACAAAGTCAAACCTGTAGAGGCTTAGAGCTTTCAGAACTGGAGTTTTGTCAGCAATCCTCTGGTAACTCTCGTGTTAAGAAAACTATTTAATTATCTGATAATATACTATTTTACCCCAGGGTCCCTGCACAGATCAAGAGCTTAGTTGTGAGTGATAACACTACTCAATGTTATTCTCTTTTTATTCAGCCTTTGGCTCCCTGCCTTAAAAATGGTCCTTGCAGAAGATGAGGAAAAAAGGCTTCTCTAAGGACTAGTTGTTGATGCTATTACTGCAGTGTTTGCTTTAAAATTCACAAAGCTGCTGTGTGATAGCAAGAAATGGAGCTGGGATATGGAAGAATGAGGTTTAAGAGAAGTGTTCCATAATTAGTGCTGCTTGTCAAGTAGTTTGAATTGAATTTTTTTCCCCATGTTCAGTGCCATATTTATCACTTGACAATAGTCAAAGCAAAATTTACACTGGCAAAACTGTAATTATGATTTGGCAGCTCATCTGCAAATCAGGTCCAGAGGTTTTCAGTCAGACGCCCAAACCAGAAAGTACATAGTTCACGAACTGAGAAAGAATTGGATTAAGTAATTGCACCATAAGGTGCCATTTTTTTCCCTCAAAACTGGTAGAGTAGCTATTCCAGAAATGGCAGACTGTCCTTCATGTTCCTTACTCTGTATGCCCATTTTACAGTGAATGAGATAGAAATTATGTGAATAACCCTTCTAGCTAAACATTCCCCAGAGTAAGTCCATTCTGCACACTGAGGGAGTCATAGCTCACATGGGAAAAATGGTATGCAATCATGTAACTGAGAGTGGACCTCACAGGCAGAAAGAGCCAAGTGTAACAGAATTGCACGGACAGTCTCTTCTAACTTGAGATCAAACATTCTTTTAAGGCCCTGTGACTTACTTTATAGTGTTTAAACAAACCAAAAAAGCCTTCAAAAGCAGAATGCCATCATGTGATACATCAGTATTCTCAGAACTGATCAGATCATTGCAGTTGAGCCACTGACAGAGGGAGTTTGCCCTCTGCGAGTACCGCAGGGCAGTGAAATGCTTTGCTGTGGTGGTCTTAGGTCTTTCTCACCACAGGTGTTTCTGCTTTTTCTCCACAGACAGCCCATCTCTTCTGCTTCCTGCTGGCAGGAACTGTCCCACTGTATTTTCTCCTCAGTCACACTTCTCACTTTCTTAGTACCTTTACTCATATTTTTAATCTTTTCTCCCCATCTCTTCTGCCTCCAGTCTCTCCTTTTTCTTAGTTCCCTGTTGCTTTCCAGTTTCATCCAGTTTCACTTTCTCCTTCTCAATACCTTCTTCAGCTGACTTGCTCATCCAGCCTCATCTCTTGAATCCCAGTCCCAAGATTTATCTGTTTTTCCAAAGTATTCCATGCATTTTAGGTACAGGCTCAAGTGGTTATTAGGAGCGGAAGAGAGATGTGTTGTTTTAATTTTCAGTCCTTGCCCTAATACAGACCTCAGGAGCACTTTCCAATAACTGCTGGAGAGCTTCTCAACCTCTTTGAGCCTCAGGTATGGAACACACTTGTAAACAGATTGTTCCTCTAGTTTAGCTGGAAAACTTTAACAAGTTTTGACTGAAAGTGTACACAATACATTATCAGCATTTTTTTCAAAATTCTTGTGGCCTGACTATACTTGAGTGGATTTCCATAGAAAAAGCAGAGGGTGCATTCTTGACAAAAAACCCACTTTCCTGGCTGACATAATTTCACTCATTAAAATAGAATAGGCATTTACATTTGGAAAAAAACCCCAGAATATTGGCAGCATGGGAAAAAAATAAAACACTTTTCCCTTTTGTTTTCCTTTGGGCTCATTCTGGGATGAAATGCTTCAGTTTAAAAAAATGAGACTAAAACAGATAGCAGGAGTGGAAAGTTTTAGTCTGAGCGGTTAAAGTTGGGCAAACTCATGAGTAAATGGACAGTGCTACCAGCTGCAGCTATATTAAACCATTCTAAAATAAGACAAACGTGTCTGCCAGTTGGTTTAAAGTGCCTTTTTTTTTTTCCTTTGAAGTGTATGACCTAGGAGGAAAGAATATACCACAGAAACAGTATAAGAGTGTGTTGTATCAGAAACTCATTTTTGATGGAAACAAGAACTCTAAAGTCTGAATAATGCTGCAATTTCTGTTACACTGGGTTCCTACAAGCTCAAAGTTATTTTTAAGCTGCATTTGCTTTGCTCTAAAGATATTCACTTTTTCAGAAAACAAATTGTTTCACATTGTGGATTTTATTTTTTTTTAACAAAACCGAATAAAATAAATTGTCTCAGCAGACTTATTTCAAATTCCCCCGTTGTAGTAACAGCTGTACATTTACCTGTATGTTTCTCTCTCGTGTAACAGCGCATTGACATTTCTGTTGCCTGTTGTTACTTAGACTAGAGCTCATTCTCTAAAAATATTGTGATTACTGCTACAGTATGATTTTTTTAATTAAAAAGTAGATTATCATGGTAATACCAATCAGGAACTTCCTTAAACTTCCAGTCCTCCTGCTGGAACCATTCAGGTAGTGCCTCCTCCCACACAAAGGCCAGTCATTTAAATGGAATGCATGCAATTGAGTTTCCATTGAAATCATTGGGATTTCATAGAGAAAACTGCTGGAGGGTTACTCCTGCCCACTGCTGAAGGTGGTAGAATGAAAGCGCCACATAAAGACTGGACTCCAGAAAGAAAAGGCAGCTCCAAGAACAATGCTTTTTAAAAATGTAATAAAATACTGCTGGAAACCCTAGATTAGATGTTTTATCACAGTAGCATAATTTTCTACAAACTCTGAGGGCTAGATATGTCAACTTTGCTTAACGTCTATAGACTTTGCTAAAGATGGATCAAGCATGAGTTTGTCTCAGAGTCTTTCATAGCTGATATTGGTGGTGCCTTTCAGAGAGGGTTTTGGAGTGGCTGATCTTTCTAGTATAAAGAAGGCTACTGCTAGTATATTAAAACAACTATTCTTAGTACATAAACCTCCCATTTCCTGAGAAGTACTAATAAAATGCTCTGTTTTGCAGGTGTATTTGAACAATGTAGACAGATGGGACAGTGAAAGATGATGAAGCTTCCACGTTTAGGCATTCTGCAGACTTTGAACCAGATTGTGTGAAATGGAAATAGCTTTTCATTGATTTCCCGTTAAATGAGGCACTAGCATGCAGTTTAAGCACCTTGAGCACTATGTAGTGTTTCTATAAGTAGGTATTTGAATGGAGGGATTCTTGTATCTGCAGGATTTTTTAATGCAGCATATTTATATAGAAAAGCGATAGCACTGCTGAGACTGGGAACAGCAGCTGTACAAAGCAGTTATGATTTCTGCTGCAAATGGCAAGCTTTTGATGCTTGCTTGGGATTATGGAAAGAATATTCTGTGTAAACTCCAGTCTTCTTACTGAAGTAGCTCTCTGCTCAGGGGCCTGGGTACTAAAAGAAATTTGGGACAGTAAAATAATAACTACATTAAAAAAAACCCCAACTTTAAAAAGACCAGTCATCTGGTCTTTTTTTGGATCAAAAAAGACTAGCAACAGTCTTCAGTCTGCAGGTGTGAATTGAGATAGCCCTGACTTTCAGGACATACTTGTGCATCACTTTACACCAGATAATACTCTGTTCCAGCATGGTCTGTTTTCAGTATTTGTCTTCCATTTTCTAATTGCTCAACTTCCATCTTTAGAAACCAGTTATGTTTATCAGAATTTTTTGGTTGGTTGGTTGGTTGCTTGGGTTTTTTTGGAATAGTATTTGTAAAATTTTAGCATTAAACAGAGATGGAATATTTTCTTGACATGATTTTGGTATTGCTGGGGAAATGTACTGTTAATTTTCCTATTATAGCTCCTTGATTAGCTCCTCCTAAGCTAGTAGTTCCAAACATTTCCAGTCACACACATTAAATCATTGTAGATGCTTTGTGTGGGATGGATGAGTGACTAACATTTTATTTAAAACCAAAGCTGGACTTGAATCTTTTACAAGTTGTTGTAAATCTGAAATAAAATAAGTTATTTCAGTTTAATCAGATGGATCTGTCAGTGAGAATTTAAAAAGAAAAAAGCCACAAACCTGTGAAGTTAAGCAGAAATACTACTTTTTCCATCTGTTCGGTTGAGCTTTCTTCCCCATTATTAGACAAACTGCATTTTCAGATGTAAAGTGCTACAGAATGGAAAAACCGTAAAGCAGTAATAGATGCACTTGCCACATTATGCATTAATGCCTTATGTGTCTGATTGCAGTTAATAAAGATCAGGTTTGGGTAACACTTCAAAGACTTTTCTCGTTAAGTTCAGAGAACCTTCTTGGTGCAAAGCTGAAATCAATGGAAAGAAGGGTTCTCAAGTTCCAGGCTGTGAGGGCAGCGGTTTCCTGACCCATGCCAGTGGCCGCCAGCACGTACCTTGGGGAAGGCAGGCACCCCGTGTGTAGCTCTGCCATGGCCCATCTTCCTTGTTCCAAATACAAGCTCATTGCTACCTGGATGGGATTTGGGTAGAAATACAATGATTTTGTATTGTGCACACATCTAAGGTCTTTACCGTCTTTGACAGGCAGCCCCTGGAAAGGAGTGAGGGGAAAGAGAAGGGCCGCAGCCGCCTATTGCTGCCATAGACTCTGCATCCCCTGGAATCTGTGGTTAGTAAAGCGCTACTCTGCTTGTCCCCACTGCAGCAGACACGAGGTGTAAATTCATGGCTTGAGGCAGTGCAGAGTCTGCCAATACAGGTGCTCCTTCCTCTTTCCTCGTAAACTTGTGCAGATACCACTGCATTCCCAGATGGAAATTCTCATTGCATGTTAGGCCAGACATTTAGAGTGGACTGTCTGTGGCTGTGCACTGTAACCAGAGCTGGCTAGCACTATTTTTACTGCAGAGCTGTTCTTCACATGCATTTTAAATTTTCTTGCACATTTTGATTTTTCAGGAGCATCAGTTCCATTTGAATTGTCTGGTATTTTTTGTGCCACTGATATCTAGATATATTTAACATGCTTTGGTTTTTTTTTGTTGTTGTTGTTTTTTTTTTTTTTTTAGTTGGCAGACAGTTGTCTTTATGTACTCTTACCATTTAAAAAAAATTAGAACTATTGGAGGAGTAAGAGAGTCTCCAGGATTTTAAAAGGATCAGTTGTTCTCTTTCAGTGTGTGTTCAGCTGGACAAAACTAGGTTGCCTTGATTTGAGGTAGTACCTATGGAACAAGCATGGTCCTTGGCCATGGAAAGAGAAACGGCTTAGCTGGAGAACTAACGTTTGAAGGACCCTGCATTCCACTTTCATACATGGACTTGGAACTTCTGTAGGTTCCAGGAGAAACAAGACACCGGCAGTTCAGAGCAGAAGGTCAAAGTTCACTGCAGATGTGGTGGATTGTTGTGTAAAAACCTGGAACTTATATACAGACTGTGCGTATTAAAGGACACAATACATTTATGCTCTGCAAAGGAAAAAACAATCTTCAGATTACTGTTTCAGAAACAGGTATTTAAATTATTTTTCTTTGGAGATGTGTTTATCCTTTGGGATGCCAAAGGATTAATATGATTATAGAGAACCACTACAGAAATGAAAGCTAGAGTACAACTAGATTATTTGGACTTAGTTGAACATGTAGTATTGCACACACAGAAAATATTAATTATGAATTATGTCTGAACCTGGAGAATCAAGAGGGGATATGGGGCATTGGAAAAAGCATTTGCCAGTTACTGTAGGTCATAAGAATGCAACATTGCCAAAAATCTTAGTCAATGTTTTAATTGCCTGTAGAGGTGGTTTCAGGATCAAAATGACCCATTTACACATTTCCAGAAGTGTGTTGTGTCAGCACAGCTTTGACACAGCTTTTCTAATGGCAGATGTGAGCCCCCATCTGCTGGAAGACTGATAATTTTCTGGTGTTCTGCCAACACTTCCTTAATTAAACCAAGTGTCAAAGATTTGTTAAAAAGTGTGCTTTTCAAATGTTTCCCATAAGCTAAAAAGCTGATAGGGTGGTTTCTTTGTTTTACAGTCTTAGCTGTGCTAGCAGCTCATTTTAAGAAAACTCTGATGGTACATGACAAAGAAAATACTGTGTGTTTCTGTCCCTCAGACTACTTTCATACCTGCATATTTCAGAAGAAACTGAGGCTACTGTTTCAAAAGTACAAAGTTTCTATCAACAGCAGGCACAGTGCATTTCAAGAAGTTTGGCCAGAGGTCCCATAACACAAAGGGATACTTCTAAAATGTTTTGTCTTAAGTGCTGTCTCCCTCATCACTGCAGTGCTGTGCTGCCACTGGTAATTTATTCACGTTCTGAAAGCACAGGAAGAAAAGCTGGCTGAGGTGTCGTCCTCCTTGAAACAGCCCCATGAAAATGCAGCAGAGGCAGCTCTGAAATGCCTTACCTTGTGTGAAAATGTCCAGCACTTTGAAGGCACTTTGCTGAATGCAGCCCCATATGCTAGATGGATATCATTGCTTTGTCCGAGCAGCATATTTTAAGTAGAAGAAACATCATCTAAAAACATACAAAATTATGCATTCTAGATGCTGTATCTAATTTTACAGTTCACAACTGAAAGAACAATAATTTAAAAACCCTCTCCCAGCAGAAAGTGTATATTTCTAGATAATTTATATCTGCGTCTACACAAAGGAGTCTGAGATTTATCTTAGTAGATGCAAAGTGTATTTTTTGCTGCTTTGGCCTCCATAGATCTGGTTTAAAAAGGAGATTTTATTTCTTTTTTTTACAAACATCCAAAGAGGCCACCCTGTTTTCTGTATCCAAACCTCTATGAAAAACTTCAGATAACTCCCTCAGTAATCAAGACAAAGTTTTCGAGGAAAAAAATGAAATTCCAGATCTGTCATTAACAAAACATTGAATCAAAGTCAACATTTTGTTTACCAAAAAATTGTTTTCAAGTCCCTCCCAGGCAGCACAATTTTAATGCCCTCATGTCACTGAGGGGAAACCGAGGGAGAATCACACAGTAAGTTAAATATTTTAGTGAAGTTCATTCCAAAAGTCTCTGGAAAATTTTGGAGAGAGATCTGGGCTGATTAAATCCTGATACTGTGGCTTAGTCAGAGGAACATTCTTCACCTGCAGACACACTGGTGTGCCTGCTTTTTCCAACACGTTGCCCTTGGCTTGGCTGGGGGCTGGGCAGAGCTGGGCCCGGGTGAAATGCTGCAGCCCAAGGACTGTGTCCTCAGCCACCTCCCTGTTCTCCTTTGTGTGGGCTGGGGAGCAAATGGTGAACTCTGGAAGGGACGATTGTTAGACATTGTAAGTAGGAGCTGTCTTTGGGCTTGCCATCCCACCACAGATGCTTGTTGCTGTATTTTAGGAGTTTTATAGTCAAGCTATATATGACAGAAATAGTAATTAAATTGAAGTGTAAAAATAGCTTGTGCTCTTGGGGAATAAATAAAAAATGATGATCTACAGAAATCCCTGTATTGCAGCTTCACTTTTGATTGTACAGGGTCGTGCTTTTTCATTTTAGTGATTTTCTGCCTACAAAAGTACTAAAAAGCCAGAGAGGCCACGAGAAAGTGCCTGGCACTCTTAGGTCTTCTGAGAAAGGCTCAAGGATTTCATTTTTGGGGGGGCTGAGCTGCAGGCAGCATAAAACTGTCATTTCATTCAGCTCTGCATTAACAATTTAGGTGAGGTTAGTAAATGGTGCATAGATGTTAACTAGTATATATGTAGAGTATTATATAACTCTTAAGCCTTGGTGATTCATGAACTGTGGTAATTTTGCCTACTTGTACTTCACAGTTAACTCAAAGAATATTTTAGAAGACATTTAAAAAAAGAAATTAATATAATCTGTATAAAGAAAAAGGCAAAGTGTTTTTGCAGAGCAGGTTGCTCAAATTTTTACTCAAATTTTTGTATTGTAATTAAACCTTGATGAATGAAATGAAGGAAGGGCAACTGAGTTGGGGCTTCTAAAGTAGCAGGGATGTTCTGAGTTAGCCTGTTCTTTTGATTTTTGCTTGACCCACACAGAGTTTAGTGCATTTGTCAATCCTTTGTCCTGCTTTAAAGCACTGAGGTCTTTGTCTTGTGGCAACTGTCAGGAAGTTTAAAACCAGAAATTATAGCTATATGAAAAGGATCTTAGAAGGGATGGGTGTCACTATTTGTTGGCAACAGAAATGAGTATTTTTGATATTTTTACTCCTACATTGCCTGCAGTTGGTAGGAGTGGGGTGTACAGGAAATGGGTTATGAGTCAGAAATACTGGTGCACGAGAGCATGAGCTCAAGGGTCAGAAAAGGAAAAACAAGAAACAACTAAACTTCACAATAGGCTGGTAGAAAATGTGTGCCAAAAAAAAGGGAAAAGCATTCCAGAAAGAAACCCTTCAGGCTGACTTCTTGGCTGGTGCAAACTGATGTTTGTTCTGCTGTAATTTAGTGTAGTGACCTTAATTCATGCCAGCTCAGGTTCTGTCCCTTCACCTTTAGGATATGTGCAATAATTGGTTTCCATGAAAAATATGTTTCCTTGCCTTGGTTGGTGGCTGTGGCTGAATAACTGTTCTGCATTGCTGTGCCACACATGGAAGGATCTGTGCTTCAGTTGTGGGAATACAGCTTTGCTTTCTGCATTTGGCACTAGAAAGGCTTTTGGTCCCACCCTTCCAATGTGGTGGCTTGTGGTCCTATTTTCAGGGAAGGCTTTTTGTTTGTTTTTTTTTTATTAGACAGTTTGTTGAGGAAAGCAGTATTTGCGTATACGTGGAGATCTCAGAAGGGTGGGAGAACGAAGCACAGATGGCTGCTTGGCCAGAAACAGTGTTTATTCTAGAAGATTTGTTACTTTGATTCTAATAGAAGATAAAGTAGTCCATGAACCTTCCCCCGGGCACGTCTTTGGTGCAGTTTATAGCCCACTTGAAAACTCTTGACTTTGATGTCTCTTTGATCCAGTTACAAGCATCTTCTTACAGAGATGGTGGATCCAAAGCAAGAACTCCTCTGGGACCTCTGATGTGCCTGGCTTCCCCTGCAAAGACAACCAATCTTTCCTACTATACTGACATAAGAGAACTGACTTACAGTTGCAACAAGAGTTGTTCTTAGTGATTCTCTTCTGTTCCCTTTGAAAACACTGTTATTTAGCCATGCTGTTTTCATGTAATGTTATCTCTAGCTTTCCCTTGAAATCTGTCATGTAGAAAAAATATTCTGCTGTTCTAGTTGAGTACTTAATGTGATTTCTACTGTTCTTGAATAGTGTTTTTAGTAGTCATTTTTATTATCTAAAGGCTATGCAAAAAAATGCATCTGTGCCCAAAGCTTGCCTATTTCCTCCAAGTATAGAAATTGTTCTAATTAACTCCCTGCATTTGGTAGAAGTCTTTCTCGCCTTTGTACGTGCCCACACACAGAGTAATCTTCTGCTGTAACTGCAGTAATGTGAGGATTCAGGCAGAACAAAGTCGTAAAATATTTAACTATTTAACTTGTATTTGCCTTTGGAATCTATTTCACATGCAAACAAGGCTGGTCTGCCAAAGGTGTGCATTGCAGGTGACCTAAGGAAGGATGCTCCTTTCACCTATAAAACCTGCCCTGCCTCAATACCTGTGTGCATACATGTGCTTGTATAGAAGCAGTTCTTCTAACTCCTCAGTTGCAAGAGCTCAGGCTCTGAAGGCATGAGTTAAAATGCAAAATCATGCAGTGACTATAATAGCAGAATGTAGAAATGCAAAAGGGAAAGTGGAAATACGGTATGGAAGCATAGGCTGAGAATGAGAAGCTGCTGTGGTCAACTTCTAGTAAGTTATGGAAGCATGTATGTTAAGTGTTTCAACTCTGTTGAATCTGAGCCCAAAGAGTTAATGATTAAGAATGTGAAGCTGTTGTCGAAAGGAAGTAATTCTAATCTAATATTGAATTTATCTTGAAGTTTTGTGCTGTTGCTGAGGAAAGTGACAGCTCAATAAAAGCTTTACTTTTTTTTTAATAGAACTGTTGCTCCATTAACTTCACAAATTAATTTTCTTCAACTGCACTTTTGATACTGTTACTTAAAAGCACAGTTTGTTACCTGTTTTAAAGAGGTCTCCTGATGTTTATATCATTCATCTGGATTAGAAGTTTGCAATGCATTCACTAACCTTCTAAACCTTTTACAGTTAATTAATAGGAAGGCAATAATAACTTTGTTGTTGATTATAATGTGGCTTTTTTTTTATCTAAACAGATGTGTCCTGAAAGCAGCAGAAATATTAGAGAGGTACAATGTGCATCATACAATAACAAGCCATTTATGGGTCGATTTTATGAATGGGAACCTTTTGCAGAAGGTAAGGGAAAACAACTTGGTTTTGCGTTATTACACAGACTGTGTTTTGGAAAGGCAGATGTGATTTTTACTCAGTGGAAGCCATTGGGCAGCTTTGATCCACAGCTGATGTTACCTCTTTTTACAGCTGAACATGAGCCAGTGCAGATGAAGGTAGGTTCATCTGACACCCAGTTGGATCTAATAATGTTTGTTTCAAATGTAGTCGTGTCTCAGTCCTCCTCTTATCTATTGTGGGCGTAGTGAAGACTGGCAGAGCTGTACCTCTTTATCTCCAATTATGAAGATTCAGTGTATACTATGCTTTTAGTTAAAGCCATGTTTGGCTTTGTGAAGTTGCCCAAAAGGAAGTTTCAGAGCTGTACGACTCTGGCACTTTGTACCATGCATTTAGGCAGAACAAGGAGCCAGGTAGCCCAGCAAGCCATGGCTGAAGGTGTATTCTGCAGACAGCATGACTTCTACAAGGTGGCCCTGAACACTTAAGATGAATTAGCTTTGATGTGTCCCTTTTCAAACCCTAATTGACAAGACCCAGCCAATGCTGAGCCAGCTCAGCCCACCTCCCTCTCCTTGCTTCCTACACAGCAGCTTTGTTTCACTGTCTTTTGCCAGGAAACATGAATCAGTGGATCTAGAACATGCCAGGATCATTTCTTTTTCCCTCCCCTGCATAGCACAGCTTGCTCCTAATGTTTATACTGGATCAATAAGGGCAGTTAAACTGTAATTTACAGCACTGTCTTGATGGTGATTTAAGTGTGATTATTGTTACTTTTAAAAAATACGCATATTTTTATTTCTCTCTTGTTCAGATTGGTGCAGCTGCATTTCTAACCCATTTTATCTGCTGCTGCTCCAACATAAACTTCTGTTTTTATTAAAAAAGTCATATTAGAAGGACTATAAACCCTATGAATTTAGAGTACTTAATGAAAAAAAAACTAGTTTGTGTGGGAGAACCAATAACACACTGACTTTAAGGGCAGGATTTGAGAAGAAGGATCCAGTTGTGGCAGAGGGAAAACATCACAGTGACATAACCATAAAACCTGTAAGGAAGTTTAACTCTACAGAAATAATAAGCGTTTTAGTCATACTGATAATTGAATTCTTTAATTTGAAATCTGAAGTTCAATTAACTTTCATTTTTAATTGTGATGAAAAATTCATAACCTTTTGATGGCTGGATGAAAAGGATCTATTGAAAGGAGGAAACCTATTGGTTGATTGAAAAGGGTAAGTCTGTGGGGATCTGGCCACAGGAGTCCCTCTTAGTGAAGAATGGCTGCATTTGTTGAAAGGAGGGAGGATAGCTGCAGACTTTTTTGTCAGAAATTTTCTTTAAGGTTAAAGATGGAATAAAGTCCTCTCCAGGAGAACGTGTGTCTGATACTTTATCTTCAGGGGATACCTGGATAGTCTTGTGCATCCAAAATACATCATCAAATGCAGTATTTTCAAATGAACAACTGCAAAAAGTCCTGATCAGCTTCAAACCTTCTTGCTTTGAGTTCTGTTTGAAAATATTGGCCAGGTATGTGTAATAAACAGCCTTTTAAGCAGCTGTCGCAGCCCTGGGTTTCTGTTCCAGCTGGTAGAGTTACTACAGCTGTGCAGGCACAGGGACTGTGAGCTCTGCTCTCTGCAAGGTCCTGCAGGGACGCTGGGCTTTCCTGGCCAAGTTGCTCTCCAGAATGGTGACCAGTCAGGGCTGCCCCCAAAGTGGGTAAAACTTGAAAGAGCTAAAAATGTATTCTTTGGGGACTTGGCTTTTTTCTTCCTTCTAAGTGAAAGAAATTACAAGGAGAAAAATACTGCAAAGTTTGAGCAATTTCATTTTCTTAGAGAAAAACCCCAGTTTTTTGCAAATCAGAGCTTGGTCCACTGAAAGTCAGAAATGATTTACGCCTAACAGATATTGAGGCTCTGCCCCCTTCCCTCAAAGTAAAGAAAATGCTAAGTTTTCATGGAAATAATTCTGTTAATTTTTTTGTTTTGTTATTTTACAGTAAATTTTTAGTGGGAAGTTTTCTAAAAACTTGACCAAGCATTCCCTCCAAATGATGGTTTTGTTTGCTTTTTGTTGTAAATCAGCTCTAGTTTCAGAGCTCCCCTTTCAGGTGACTGCACTTGTTTTCAGGGCAGGACATTTATTTCCCAGGAATCCTGGCTGTTTCCAATGTGTGTGTGATTTTACATGTGCAGCTGTGGCTTGTGTTAGGACTGACTGGATGTTGGCTCTAGAGGCAACAGTAGGAGTGGGGACGTGGCTTCAAGGATCATCACAGTGGTGTCTGTACACATGATTTAATTCCACTTGGTAGAGTCAAGATATCTTTGGCTTAAAATGCTGGATGAAGGCAGCCGACTTTCTAGGAACAGAGCCACGCTCAGATCTTGGGAGCTGTTTAAATTGCTTATTGCTGGCAGCCAGGGGCTGGAGGGCTGAGGGCTGTGCAGAGTGCACGGAGAGGGCCCCATTCCTG
>NW_008236184.1:2609562-2616008 GCF_000691975.1 Corvus brachyrhynchos
CTCTGGCAGCCAGCAGGATCTCTGCAAGGCCTGGCAGTCTTTCTTTGGTTCCTTCTGATTGCCAGGCCTGGCTTGCTTCTGTGACTTCTTGCTGCTGTTCTGTTTGACTGCTGAGAGACAGGACTTGTACAGAGCATGAAACACCACATTGCTTCTGGGAGCAGGGTTGGAGCCAGGCTGAGTTTCAACTTGGATGAAAATTCCTATCGCTGAAAGCAGGGTGTGTCAAATGGCACTGATGTCACTGCTGCATTTTCTGTGGGGGGATAAATGTGTCCCCAGTGTCCCCCAGTATCGCTGTTGCCAAACCTAACTACTGATAGGCACTATAAAGAGTTAATTTAAAATCAGCTGGGGCAAAAGAGGCTGACAGGGCCAGGAATCAGCAGGTGTCAGGTGTCAGCACCCAGCCTTGGGGCAGGCCTGGAGGGAGTTTCGGCTGGCTTCTCTTTACTTGAAATGTATCAGAATTTAAGCATCGAATGAATGGAAGCTATTTGGTCAGCATGGTTTTTCATGCTAAACTTCAATGGTACTCTTTTCTCTAAAATGCCGCTCGTGTCAATACTCCATCCTGAAGCCTGTATTATGTTCAGAGGAGAACTCACTGTACAGGTAAATCTGTACACGCTGTATAATCATTTATCAGTTCACTTTTGTGTTAAAATACCTTCTAGTAACCTGACTTCTATCTAGAGATGTCTGCCTGCTACAGCTGGGATAAATATAAGCTCTGTAGAAAATGAAATTTATAGTTTCCCCAAGTGTCTAGTAAATACTGCAACTTCAATACTTTGTGTCAGACAAGAGGCATTTAAGATTTAGTTTGAATCAGTTTGGGTATTAAGATGGAGACGGAAGAGTAATGCAAAGCTGCTCATTTATTGATTTGTGTTTTTTTCTTGCTGGCTTTTTCACTGGAAACTGGCTGGTTTTCACTCATTTTGAATGACAAAATAGCTTCTCCTAACAAATCAAAATGTAGTGGCCCAACTTAAGATGTTAAGTTTCTAAGAAACTTCTCTAGTCTGCTGGCAGTTGATGACACTGAATGAGGTCTGAATAATGTGATTCAAGTAATTATAAAATGGAAGAAAAGCCTAATTGATCTCTTTAAAATCTTGGTCAGGTGCTGAGAGGTGTAAGTGGCATCAAGCACTTGGGAGTACCCAGGAGTCAGAGAGGAGGTACAGGGGGTGCACTTACCAGAACAATGCAGAAGCTGCTTATGGATTCTCAACAGTCAGCTGTAAGCACAGAGAAGTTGTGCTGATGTTTCTGGTTTGGGAGGTTGTGGCGTAGTTGTGTTGTGCAGACAAGGGTATAAGAGCTTCAGAGGAGACCATTTATTCACTTCTAAAGTCTCATCAATAGGATGTTCTGTGGAGTATTTTCCATTCACCAATGGAACAGCAGAAAGCTGTTCCAAGGCCAATAATGCATATATTATGCTTGTTTTCAGTGGTTTAGTGTGGGATTTTTTCCTTTTCTTAGAATTGTGAGATGTGTGTATAAACAAATTATAGATATATATTGTTTATATGCACATTCATAGAATCAGGATTCATTCAGTGTCCATTGCTGGAGTTCATTACATATTAGTATTAAACCATTCTAGAAACCCTGTGAAGGTTGATATATATGGAGAAAGCTAACATTTGTGTTGGCTGTTTAGGTTTACTGGAAGTGGAACTTCAGTTTAGAGTACATAGAGAGTTGATTCTTGTGTATGGTTAGGAAGGTGGGCCCTGGTGTATGTTTCCTGAATGTCTGTCGTTCCTTGGCAGTGCAGTCCTTGAGAAGCAAAGGTGTTGTCCCAGTTTATTAATGCTTGGCCTTCCCTGATTTATGACTGCCAGTTCCTTGTGTCTCAGGAGAGGCTGTGCTGAGCTAGATTCTCTCAGCTTTGTGTGCAATGCTTTGACAACCTAATGTTTTCATCCAGAGGACAGGAAGTCATCTTACTGTTTTATTTATACTTTCTCAAGTAAGTTACTTCTAGTTAGTGAACATACAGATATACATATATCCTGCAACTATATATGTATATATACGTATATACTGGGAGTATATACACGGTATCTCTGAAATAATCCAGCTGTGCTGCAGTTCACCCAGCTGCAAGGCATTATATTCAATGAGGCAGCTGCTTGAAGTCTTCATTTCTCATTGCAGCAGGCCATACTTCTCTGCTTCTCTTTTGCCTCCACCTGTTAGAAATCTCTTGTTTGCTTCTATTCCGTTCTGTGGCTATTTGTTCTTTACAGTTCATGTCCTTTAATTGCATGCACTTTATTTTCTCTTACAATTTTTTTTTGCTTCTCCTCTTTTTATGTGAAATGCTGTAGGCAGATTCATCAATGAGGCATCAGACAGTTTTGGGAGACTTGAAATGTAATGAGTAGATGGTGTTTATATTTATTGATTAGCTACAACTCAAATAGTGCCTGCTTCCATAACGATAGATACAAGACATCCTGAAGCATAAACCTGTAGTTACTGACAAGAGCTTAGGCACTATAGGCATACAATTCCTCTTGAATTCTGATGGAATAGGATCTCTGATTTCCTTCACTATCAGTGGAAATCCTTTGTGAGGCAGTGAAGTATCTATTTTTCACACATTACTGAGAATTCTATTTCATTTTTAACTGAAATGTTTTTGCTCACTTATAAGACTAGAATTTATTCAAATGTAGAACAAGAAGTTCACTCATACTGTGTCCCTTTTTTCCCCTTTATTTATTGTTGCTTTGTGAATGGATCACAAGAGAAAGCAGATGGAAGTTTGCAGTTTTAAAAGTATGGCTGTGGTAAAGTATCTGAGGCATTTCTTTGACTTCATCTGTAAATCTGCTTCCTGAACATCTGTTGTGTTGAGCTTGACCTGGAAATTGTAAATATCCTGTGTATTACTGAAATATGTAACTTACTTCTATAGAAAGCTTTAATAAAAAATATGCTTAGATATTTATGTATATGGAAACCTAGTGCTTCCACATGGCAACTTACCTTTTATAGTTATTCTTTCTGTATGATTTTATTAATATATGTGTTTTGATTTGCATTTGTAAGAAGCTTAGTGATGGTGGAGCCTGGCTTTTACCTTTGATTCTGTGGTTTGTTACAGTAAGTAATAATGCTTATGTGGTTTTAAGTGTACTGTTTTAAGCAGGGCCCACCATACTCTGGTGACTGAAATCAGCCATTTCCCTGTAATAGATCATATGCACCACATGCAATGTTTCTAATTCATTGTGCATACTTTAATTTCCTCACTTTTCTACTTGCTGTTTGGAGGGGAAAGTGCGTTAAGAGTGGTGAAAGCAAGAAGTGGGCATTTATAGATGGACACCTGGATGAGCCTCAAGAATTGGAAATGGTCGTTAGTGCGTTTAGGAAAATGGGAAATTACATCCATCAAATGTTATCATTCAGCTGTAAATTCAAGACACTCTAAAGTGCAATGGAAGATAAACCATCTAAACAGAATGTATTTGTAAGACAGGAAAGTGAGAGAAAGGATATGAGCAGACAAGCCTTATCTGTCCTATTCTTACAGGGCTTAGAGAAATGTAGCCTAGGTTTGCTGTAAGAGAGACACTGTCCTCCTGTCCAGTTATGTTATTTGTGAGTTGGGGAAATGTCCCAGGAAGAATTATGCCCTCGTTTCAAAGCACACTTTTTAGTTCTTTTGGTTGGAGCAGAAAGTTAAGGATGGATATTGTGGCTTTCGGGCTCAGATGAAGAAACAAAATTGTATCCAGATTGTGTGGTACTGAAGATTCTTAGGCTAGAACAGAGTGTAGAAGGAAGATTTCTTATTTGCGAAGCATGTGTGGCAGTGAGTGGTACAGACACTTCGATAAAATTTGTCTGTTTTACCTATTAGTGTCCCTTGAAACAAGAGGCAGACATCCAATTCAGAAATGAATTAAAGATGAGCACCTCCACCCCATAAAATGGAATCAATGGAATGCTTTGTTTTACAAAACACAACCAATTGGTATTAAGTACTGAGGAGCTTTATCACAACTTTCTCAGTGTCTGACTTGGCTGTCTGGCAAAGTCTGTAATAAGCAGGGCTACATGAGTCAACAATATATGACCTCATGTAATCAATCTGTACCAGTCCTTATCTGTATATGTTCCTTACACAGCTTCATTGTGTCTGGTGGCTGTGCAGGGCAGCCTAAAACTTGCTGCAGGTGGACAGCTGAGGATTTGGATCCCTTTGATTTGGGAAGCAGTCTGACTTGTGTAGATGGGCAAGAGGATACTTTAGAAGCAGAGGCCTCATAGGGATGAGAGGGTGTGGTTATGGATGTGATTATCCAGGAGTGAAAATTAGCATAGAGCAAGGTTGCTTTAAATTACCATACCCTAAGAATTGAACCTGCCCTGTCAGTTTCGGGGGGTTGGTCTCCATCTTTTCTGTCCTCCATTTTGGATCCTGTGCCAAGCACAACTTTCTCAGCAGCAAAACCTCTGCCATATATGAATAAGAAATAAAGATAATGCTGATTCCTCTTTTCTGTCAGTTCTACCAAAAGTTATGTACCTTTTATCTTTTTACCTATTATCCTACCCAGTGGGAGGATTGAAAAAATATTTTGGAATCTCCATTTCATTTTGTAGCACCCAATCTTTTGTATGTTGGGCTTGCCAAGATAAGGGAGAGAACAGAGGGACAAATTAAGATATTGACTGTCTTATTTCTCCCACTCCACTGTGCTGTAGCATTGGATGGTTACTGTGTCCAAGTAACTGCTACTGTATAACAAGTACTGTACTTTGGGGAGTTTTAGTCTTACTTGCTGGTATCATCTATTGACTCCTGTTTGCCATGGGAAAATTCCTCCGTTAAGCTTCTGAGTCAGAATTTCATTCAAAAAATTTTCCTTTGCTGTTGGATCAAAATTTTCACTTCCTTTGGATTCTTAATAGCAAAACACCAATGAAAAGAGGGCATCCTGTCCTTATTCCTACACTTCCTTGGGGATACAAAAAAAGTCTTAGTCTGAATTCTCCTAAATCTGTTCTGTTTGGTTATAGATTCCTTTTGTAGCAGAGCCATGCAGAATCAGATGCTCTGAGCAGATGTATTTTACAGCTTCACAAGAAACTATTTTGTATATAGTTTATAGTCCTAGGAGTCCTTGTCACACAGATCTGCACAACCATTTCTTCTAGTATAATGACTAGAATGGGGGGAAACTTGGGGTTCACAGTGTTTTGCACGTGTGCACTTCTTGCACAAACCCCAGTGATCATGCCCTATCTCCCAAATTTATGAAATAGTCTGGAGATTAAAATGGAGCTGCAAGGTCAAGACTGTAATAATTTTAACATGTTATGCATTAACTTTGGGGAATATTGAATAAACAGGGCAGCAGTTAAGCAAAGAATTATCAGGACATGTTCTATTCTTGTTGTTAAATGTATGAAATATTTATTCAACACATTTCTTGTACAATTTGCAGTTTTAAAAACCACGTGAATGCACTATCTTTGCCTCAGTTAATGTGTGGAAATAGTTTTTGTTGATTCAATTATGCATTTCAAAAGGTTTTAAATAGTTTCATAATATTTTCCATGTATTTGATTTCAGAAGAGCTTTCACATTTATCTATTCCAGCCAAGAGCAATTGTCTAATGTGGTGCTGTGTGTGTAGCAGGCTGCGGAGCTCCCAGTCAGGTTGCTGCTGAAGTTAAAGAAAAGCAATATAAATATAACTTTTTATAGGCCCTAATGGTATAAGAATTGTTCAGGTTAGCATGAGTTTTTCCCATTCACTTCAATGGCTTTTGGATGAGGTAATTTAGAAGAAAATTCTGTGTGTAACTAAAAAAGTGAACAGAACTGAGGTCTGATCCTGAAAAACCTTGTTGCATGCTGATAATATCCAGATTTCTTTGTTTTCTGAGAATTGGTATGTACATAATTCCATGGAGGCTCAGGAACTTGCTAGAAATTTTCGCAGTTTCTTTGAAAAATGAAGAGTTCAAAGAGTGCACCTGCAGCCTCTGCTCTGCTCAAAAGTTCAGGGAGCTGTTGCTGAGTCTGGGCATGGTTCTGTTAGGTAGGCGTATGAGCAGGGACTTGGAAAACGGTGGCAAAAACATGGGATTCAGAGTCTCCTTTCATTCTGTGAACAAATTACAAGGGCACAAAGAAGGGCTTTAGGACCATTTCAGAGACCAAAGTACTTTCCTGCTTCTAACTCCTCCCCAAAATGTCTCTGTCTTTTGTTTTATTGTATGTGTTCCTGAGTAATTAAAATGCTAACTAGAAATGAAACACTTATTCTACGGAACTTTTAAAGTACTGACAGTTGTCCTAAAAAGTCAAAATAGTACATGTATTACTAGTTCTAAAAAGCTCCAAACACTGAAGTAATGGAAAAATGAAATATAAAAGGGGTCCTAGTAAATAGAGACTCTTT
>NW_008236184.1:2616068-2620028 GCF_000691975.1 Corvus brachyrhynchos
CCCATCTACTTTGGAAGGCTGATTTCTTCTGAGTATGTTACATTATATTGAAAGAATTACATATTAAGATACTTTTCACTTATAGTTTGTTCATTTTGAGCCTGATGAGTTCCAGTCTCAGCTAATACAAAAGAAAGCAATAACTTTAGAGTCAAATGTGAATCTAAACATTTATGTTCACAGTTTCCATTTGTGTACTCAAAAATTTGCTATGCACACTCTCGGTAGTAGAACTTGCACTTTTGGGCATATTTAGGTGTAAAATTCTGTTTTATTAATGTAATTTCTGTGGCATAATATGGGTTTTAGAAATTAACACCTACATATACTGAAAGGGTAGGTATACAAGTTCTGGTTCCACTAAAATTTGTGGATTTTAGCTGATTTGTGTTCTAAATTCTTTAACTTCTCAGTTTTGAAGCTAAGTTTTGGGTCAGTCTAAAGTGGGACCAAAACCTTTGGTCATAGTTACCAATAGCAGTTTGGTGCAAGGTCACAAGTCAGAAGTTGTGGCTGGCTGAAAATTTTAGGAAGCGTGCTGTAGTCTAGAAGATGTTAGGTTTCAGATCTGGCAAGGCTGTTGCTGCTGTGTTTTCCTAGTTGGTGGTGTATTGGTATTTAACATTTAAACATCGTCTGGGGCATTTAAAGCATGAGCAATTTTTGCCCAAAGTGAGAGATCCAGGGTGCCTCAGATGAGGCCATAATTGCAGGTGTAGCCATTTCCAGGGATGCCGGGGTTGCTGCTGGAGGGGCTGTCCCAGCACCTACTGGTGGAGTTTTAGCCGTGCCTGAGTTCCTGCTGCCTAACATAAACTTACCCTGGAAGTGTGCTAACTGCCAGTGTCCCTGCCTCTGGCTGTGACAAATACAAGGTAAAAGTCATTTGCTTAAACCTCCCTTATTCTGATAAAACCACTCTCTGTGGGCTGTGAGGGAGAAGACTCGATGTTCTGTGTAGGAAAGCCAGGGTTAGTGCCTGTGGCAGCAGCTCAGGGCTGAGACTCGCTGAGCTCAGTCTTAGTCTGAAGTCACTGTGCAGGATTTTAAGAGTGGGGGGAGGGATGAGAGGCTGTAAAGATAAACTACTACAGAGAGTTCAAAAGGATTAAGTATTACAGTGTATTTTTTAATGTGGCATTCCTTTAAGAGCCCTCAGATTGACAATTTCCAACTTCATCTCCCAGGCTTTCAAAGGAGCAGAGTTCACAGCTCTCACTGATGTTACTGTTTGCTAGAAAAATGAGGCTACTTATTAATATGAATGTGGGTGCCTGTGCTGCACATTATCATTTAAATATTGGCATTTCTGTGTCTCTGGAGTGTTCTGTTAGTGTTTTGATGGAGTTATTTGGTAGTGCTGAGTGTTATGAAGGGAATTAAAAAGATTTTGCCAATTTAGACTTTATAAGTAGTTCGACTGGCATTTATATATGCTCAGTATTCCTTCTTGTTATGATGAATTACTATTTTCAAAGCAAGGAAACTCTTACCCACTGTGAAGAAAAAACTTATAATATGGATGAACATCAGAAGAAAGAGATTCCCAGTGGTAGTATATAAAATGAAAAGCAGAACTGGCTTCTATTGTGCTCTGTTTCCATTAGACATCTTGGAAGTTTTATAATGTGGTGCATAATAAATATCTAAGCCACAGTTTGAGGTCTTTTACAAAGGACAGACAATTCTTGTTAATATTTCTCTGGCTCAGTCTTCGTTCTTACACCCAGATTGATACTAATCTCTGGCATTTGTCCACCAAGTCAACTTGTGAATTTGTTAATTTGCTTTCCATATTGCCCTGTATAACTCTGAATTTAAATCCAAACACCACAAATTTAAAATTGAATTTGAAAGAGCCGGAGAAACTGTGCATTAAATTTGCTCATATATCTACGAAGGGAGGAGATCTGCTTCTGAATAATTTTGGTCAGAGGCCTAAAAACACTGAGGTGCAACTCACTCTGGTTGGTTCTGTTGCAATAGTACAGTGATTCCTCTGGAGAGAGATCACAAAGAGCTAACTGTTTGGACCCATTTCACCACAGAGGTGGATATCAAGTATAAAAACAGAAACAGACCTCAAAAAGTTAAGCTTGATCTTTTTTCAAATGTAATAATATGAGTCTGATGACATCATCAGATCTGAAAAGTAATGTAGAGTTTTACTATATTTTCTTTTCATTGCTCCAGTATAAATGTAACCCAGTGTATGTAAAATGCATTATAACAAATCCACAAGCAATTTCCTTCATTGTAACAAATACTGCATCTCATTAGAGCAAAACAAGCCCCCAGTTATGGCGCAGAACATCTGCTTAATAATTTCAAGTTCCTCCAACTATGCTGCCAAAACATCTAAAAAGTCAACATCTAGTCCATTACTTTGATCAACTGTAGTAGTAAAATTAAAAATAATGCAGCAAATGCAGACCTGGTGAAAGGCAGAGCAGTGCTGCTGGCCCTGAGCTCGCAGAGCTGGGTCTGATGGGAATGTGGCATAAGGCACTGGAACTGGTATCCTCAGGGAAGGCAGGGTGGGATGCTGAACTGGATTTCAGGCTTGCACGGATTTCCTATCTAGCAGTGAGAAAGCTACTTAATCTTTCTGTGTCCAGATCCTGACTGTAAAATTCAGTTTCAAATACCCTCTGTATCTCATGGGTTTTCTGTAATGCATATGAGGTGCTTTAACATTACTGACAAGAGCCAAAGCATCCTAAAACAAACAACAGGTCATTGTTTATGTAAAAATTGGCATGAGTGGTAATGTAGCTTATTGTTTGTCTGCTCTCTATGTTTTAGGGAAATGGTCGCATTGTGTTGTTGCACTGTTAATGTTTTGACTACTCGTGTTCATTCCAACTTTGAACAAAAACTGAAAATGGGAAAATTTTCCAGGAATACAAAACATTTTTAAGCATCAAATTATTTGGGATAAGTATTGTCAAAACTTATATATGTATATATATAAAATAGTAATATTATTAGAATGTCAAATTATTTTTTTTAATTTTCAGTGAAATAAGATGTTTCAGCATTGAAATGAAATGAGGAAGTGAAAATGATTTTGACTTTCCTCTCAATTTTCAGCAAGAGAGACATATTGTGAGGAAATTAAAAATTTCGAAAGAATGGGAAAAATGTCAGTTGAATGACTCCACTGAATTAGTAACCAGATTGAAAAATATGCTGAAAGTACAATATAGAGAATACAATATAAAAAAAGCAATTCTTGCACATGGCCAAGTCGTTTGAATAGAAGTAAAACCTGATTCTGAACGGAGACTGTCATGGGAAAGCAGAAACACCAGCCAGTTCCCTATTCCTCGGGTTTTATACGGCATGGTTACATCTGTCTGCACACAGACTGGCAAATTCAGTTGTGGTGTAGATGATAGAATTTGATTCAGGAAAGTGTCTTATTACAGCTGGTGATGGGTCAGTGGCTCTGACCCAGGAAGAGGTGACCGGTCCGGAGAGATGGTCCCGAAAGGAATCGCCTTCCCGAGGCCCGGTGTCTTCCCTCAGCTGCTGGCCAGGAGGGCCTGTGCAGCGACTGTCAGCTCTTCAGTGATTATCAGCTCGTGGTTCCAGCTCAGCTCTGCAGGGCAGCCTCCAGACCAGACCAGGGAGAGAGACGAGAGGCTTGTGTGGCTGGTTCTGCACAGAAGGAGCTTTATTGTCCGTCCATACTCTGGCGAAGGGGAGAGCCAGGGACGAGAACCCTCTCTGTCACAGGGGCACAGGCCTAGCTTTTATAGGGAAAGGCCAATTACAAAGGATCTGCATAGGGTCTCCTCAGGGATTGTGGGTCTGTCTTTTCTCACCATGACCAAAGAAGTGGTTGCCTTTCCAGGGAGTCCTGCTGGGCGATTACAAAATCTCTTATCTCAGCAGAGATCCCTCCAGGTCAGGGGCTGGGCAATACCCCACAGTGGCTGGGTTTTGTTTGGCCGC
>NW_008236184.1:2620146-2638919 GCF_000691975.1 Corvus brachyrhynchos
TTGTGGGGCTGGTTCTGCACAGAAGGAGCTTTATTGTCCGTCCATACTCTGGCGAAGGGGAGAGCCAGGGACGAGAACCCTCTCTGTCACAGGGGCACAGGCCTAGCTTTTATAGGGAAAGGCCAATTACAAAGGATCTGCATAGGGTCTCCTCAGGGATTGTGGGTCTGTCTTTTCTCACCATGACCAAAGAAGTGGTTGCCTTTCCAGGGAGTCCTGCTGGGCGATTACAAAAATCTCTTATTCAGCAGAGATCCCTCCAGGTCAGGGGCTGGGCAATACCCCACAGTGGCTGGGGTTTCTTTGTCCGCCACAGCCAGGATTGACTATGGCAGTTAAAGCAGGTCAGGAGAAGAGTATCCTTTTTAAACCCTATTTCCTCCTTAGACCAAGCCCAGCATGTTTGAGAAAATGATCTGCTCCCTGAGCTATTGCTACAGGGCTGTTGTTTCTCGCCACAGGAGCAGTTGTTGCCATGGAGTTCAAGAGCATGTGAGAGAACATGATTCCCAGTGTTTGTCCATTAATCAAATCTGAATTTCAGCAGCCAAACACATAGAATAAAAGCCCATTAATTTTATCTCAATGAACATATAGAACATTAGTGGGGAAATGAGTGAAAAAAGATGTGCTGATTAGCCTAATTTGTCTATCCGTGGTTTCATTATGTATTCAGAACTTTATTTTCTGAGTTTAAATGGTCTTAATTCTCCTTGAGAGGGTTTTCCATTATTTAACAATCTTGCTGTCAAGTGTTTGCTTTTTCTTTTAATTAGTTAGGTTCTGGGCTTGGTTTTGAGGGTTTTATTTTGATCTTAATCCAAAACCCATACCAACTTTACTGAACATTCTTAATCCTTTATTGCATAGTTACAGTATTTTCAGATGTTTATGCCTGACTGTCACTTATACCATACATGTTTAGCTTAAAAATAATTGGAAGGAAAGTCTGGTTATTTGTTCCATCACTTTTGGAAAGATTAGCTGAGTCTGAGACTTGAAAAAATTTGGCTTTCTCTAGTGACTGTTTATAAGCTGCTTTTAAAACAAATGTTGGTTTTCTAGCACCATGGTTAGATCTGATGCGACAGAGCAATAAGGATTACTTTTTGCATGGTATATTGAACTTCTTCCCTCCCCTTTCTCTCTAATTTATCCTTCTTTTATACGGACAATTCCTTAGTCCTCCCTATTTCAGATCCAAAGGCACATCCTGGAGCTAATGTGTTGCTCATTCCCACAGGTAAATTGGCAGGCCCAGCTTCCTGCAGGTTTGTACAGCCCAGCCTAAGTGCATTTCACCATTACCTGGTTTACAGTTATAGCAAAACATAACATTTCTTAGAACATTTTATAAAGAGAACAAACCCAGCTGTATAAAGTATTAGTGGTTTGTGTTCAGGTTGAAAATCTTGTTCATGTGCTGCCTGCTGCAGAGCACGGGGAATTCATCAGTAAACATGCTTGGCATCAGCCCTGCAAGGCTGAGACAGAGGAAATGGGATCCTGGTGCTGTACGTGAAACTATGCCTGCCCACACTGCATAGCCTAGAAAAAGATCTAAGTCTCCAGCTCACATTTAGCATTATTCTTCAGGAAATTTTGGGGATAGGAATGATCTTTTAATACAGGATTCCTTTTGGCCCTTTTTCTGATACACACTGTTCTGTGAAGTCAGCTCTGGCTTATCCAATAGTAGCGGTAATTCTGTATTTTTGCTGCTGCTGCCCAGCCACAGAAATTACTTTAGTACTCAAGGGCAACGTGTTGGCTTCCAAATGAAATAATAGGAATGGTGGGTTAGTGTTGAAGACCTGCAAAATTCAAATCATAACAAAAAATATGGTCAATGCCTTAAAAAATACTTTGAAGTTCAAAATCAGGCTGGCTAACTTGGCAAGTTCTATGGATGCTGCCTAATGCATGCAGACAAAACTGTTTGCGCAAATAAATTTTTACTTTTATTCATACATCTTGATACTCATTCTGATTGTGGCATTAATGTATCTTTTTATTTGAGATTCATTTTTATGAGAGGATTGTTTACAAAGAGACAAACAGTTACCAGTATTCAGAACTAAAATATGTTTTTTTAGTTCACTGAACTGTGCACAAGCAGATTTTAAAACCATGTATCTAAACCTAACAGCAGTTAGGTTTATTTATCAATAAGCAGTTAGTCTTATTTATACACTGGTAATCCCACCCCACCATTTAATTGAGGAATTATGTGTGTGCAAGGTTGTGTAGTGTTTGTGTATGAAGGAGGTGCTGCATGTTTGTATAGCACATATAATATCCTAAATGTTGGTCAGTTTATGATTTATAAAACTATACTGCAATACATATTAAGGTGTTTATTGCAGCATTTAAATTATTGAATTAATCAATAAATTATTGAAATTTTCAATAATTTAGCCTGACATTTCAAGAAATATTTATTGCATAATTGCTTATTGAAATATTTATTGCATTCACATGAAAGTGGAAATTTTGCTGATCAGACTACCTGTTTATATTGGCTATTGGTCATGGTTACTGCTGAATATTGAATTTGGAAGGCCAAGTGAAAGCAGCATATGTTCTATATCTAGTTAGCACGGGCATCAACTGCAGCAAAAATACGATGGCCTGAGGATTTGTGTGTATTGGCAACTGGCATATGCACCTACACCACAGACAGCTTAAAATCTGTATACATTTGTCTCCACAGCTGCTTCTAATCATATTAGCAAGATTGATATTCTTGTACATGCCAGAGGCGATCCCTCCGCTCTCTGTTAAAGCAGAACCACACAGGACAGGGGCCTGAATTACAAATAGAGATTGGAAAGCAGGTGTTAAGTTTTCAAAGAACAAAAGACTGTGTTGTTAAGAACAAATCCAAGTTTCAAAAGGATTTTTCTACTGCCTGGGATATTGGATCTCTTGAGATAAGATTCAAGTGGTTGTGAAAACATGGGTATTATAGGCATGTCCTGCTATTATCAAAGGGATACTTTATTAATATTCCTGTTTGGCTGTGAACTCATTCTTCTCTGTTTCTTTTTCTGTAAATTGCAGTCAGGCCCATTGCTTCTGAGACTATTGCCTGTTGTCAGTTTTTTGAGACAGAGTTGGCATGAGGACAATCAAGTAATATGTTGTTTCCTGAAAGACCTTTTTTCTAGGATTATTCATGGTAATCTTTTTTGTGAAAGTCTGTCTCTCAAGAGGCCCCTGCACTTATATCCCACATAGTAAGACGTCAGTAAAAGCAGTAATTGCATTACTGCAGCTTACTTGACTCTGGCCATGGTTCAGGTAACACAGCCTGTGTGTTTAATCGGCCTGTAACATATGAAACTATTCTGTAGTATCCTTCCCAAACATTAGGCATCCCATCCCAGGACTGGTGGACATAAGCAGACACTGAAGGGACAGGTCAGCAAGATATTTTGGGACATAGGAAGTAATTAAAAAATAAAATGTTAATATTCTTTTAACTTCATGGATTGAGATTTCTGTAGCATAGAAAATATTTATCCTTAGGTTGCAAAAGTTTTGAGTCTTCAACATTCACAGAATCACAGAATCAACTAAGTTAGAAAAGACCTTTGAGATCATAGAGTCCATCCATTCATCCAAGGGATTATCTTATTATCTATTGCATAAAATACGTTATTTCATTTTTCTAATGTTATTTCTCTTCTTATGAAGGAAAGATGTTGTCTTCTATGTGTCTTATGTGGAGCCCACTCAGTTGATTGCATCCTTCTTTGTCCTAAAGGTCAAAAGAGATAAATCAGGATTCTGAGACTGATTTCCGAGTTTAGTTTGTATAAAGTTATACAGCACACATTAAATTTTTTCCCTCTAGAACTGTAAGTATTTGGAAAAATTACATCATTCATCTCCTTATAAATATAAATGGAAAATAATGTTTTTTTTAAAAAGCAAAAATAGTTGAAGACAGACCCTGAACTTTGTCTCTTGATAGAAGAAAACAGGAAGACAAATCAGACTTGCTGCCTGCAAGTGCTCATATGTTTCTAGGGATGAACAGACACTCAGCAATACAAAAAGTAACACACATAAAATAAATTTTAACTGAGAAGCTGAATCTATAAATTGAATACATTGGTAAGAATCCATGGAAATAATCTTAGGTGAACCGCTGGGTAGAAAGTTTCAGGAACAGGATGGAGATGTATCTGTGTGAGCCCCTCTGGGGGACAGCCTGGATGTGGGAGTGTGCATATGCGTGAAGGAAAATTCAGCATCCTGAACTGTCGGTGCTCTGCTCTTCATCCAGAGTGCCTTAGAAATTACAACTGTGTGTCTTTGCATGAGCTCAGAGTTGGAGAGCTGCCTTCCTGCTGTAAGGGTGGTGAAGGTATGCAAAGTATTTAGGGTATGTGTCCATGCATGTCCTGTAGATCCTGCTCCGTGTACTACAGCAGGAAGTAGAGAATTTCTTTTCAGAACAAAAACTACGTTCCTTTCCTTTTTCCAGGGTCAATTTTTTTCTTCAGGCCTCTTTTACACTACCTTCTATCATGTGGTTAGTTGTCTTACACACAGTCAAACTAAAGCCTTGAAAAACATGAACTCTGCACTGAAATGATGAAGCCTCAAAGATGGTATTTTGGGGGGGAATTTTTGTTCACTTAATGTCCTTTAATGGAGTTACTTTTAAAAAACGTTGTCTCTGTACACTTGAAAATCAAGAAGTTTTTAAAACATGGACCCAGAGGCTGTAGTTTAAAGAAAAATACTGAATATTGTGATGTTTAAGATAAAGTCCAAACAGCTGGGAAAGCACTGCTGGCTGGTTTTGGTACAGAAGGGCATAGGTGATAAAATCCATAGGAGTTAGAACATACAATGATAGCCATCAGAGGTGTTTCTGACTTACTGTCTGGATGAACTGTGAATGCAGTTCCATCTGTCCAGTCTCGTGTGGTTTCAGAAATATTAGAATGAATTTTATTGCCTAATTTGGGGAACTTAAACTAGAAGTGGAAGTTTGACTGTTTTGTTGTTTAGTATTCTGTGGTACATTGCATGGAATGATCACAAATTACTGAGATTCTGTGGTATGAAGCTGTAATTAATTGTTCTGTGTATTTATGCTGAAGTACAATATACAGGAGGGGTTTTGGCAAGATCTCAGGGCAGGGTGGTGGTTTTTAGATACAAAAAGTAAGCTTTTCCTACTCATTAGGGGAAATTTGAGAGAGAACATGAGCTGCGGTTGTAAGTCACAGAACAGCTGACATCAGAAGGGACCTCTGGAGATTGTCTGGATCAGCTCCCCAGCTCATTTTGGGGTCACCTTCAGCAGGGTTCCAAACTAACAGATTCATGTAATAACAGGTCTGTTGCATACTCTAGAATCAAAAGCATAGCTTATTTTGAACAAGAGAAGTGGGTAAACTGTTAATCTGATACTTGCAAATAAAGCTGATGTAGCTGAGTGCTTGAGATATAGCTCTTGTACCCTAACAACAAAATTACTTGTTAAAGGAGTTTTCATTAGAAAATTTATTAGTGGTTTGTGCCTGAGTAGTAAATATGTATTACCACTAAACACCTTAATAACTCCATTGGGCAAATACATATTTTAAAACTATTGCCCAGCCATTTAGAGGTCCAGTGGGGTTCCAAACTGCCCATTCAAAGGCTCAGTATGTTTTAAAGAGAGAACTTAGAGATGTCAATTGATGTAATTTTGCAGTTCTCACAGGCAGCATATGCGAAAGTTGGTTTTTCCAGTCTCAGGGACATCAAGAAAATTTTCCTTTAGATTTACTGTAGATTTGTGTGGCTTTTTAGCACCCACAGTAATTTTGGATGGAATGGGCCTAGATGTTCAAAACCAAAAGCCAGAAGGTGAGCTTGTAATGCTCACTGGGATCATGCAAATATGGCAGCTGAAGGTTTTAGGTGTGGTCCCATATACTATTAGTGTAAAATGAGATTTGTACTTCTTCCAAAACCTGAAACTGAGATAGTTTGCCTTGAGTCCAGTAGCAAAGCTTTCATTCATCTTTGTCAAGGGCTGCTCCTAAAACTTTCTTATGTCCGAAAGGTTAAAGCAGGAGCAGTCAGTTGTCAAGCACATCTGAGGAAAGGTCTTTCATTAATAAGAACCTGATTGAGTTAGAATCTTCCCTAACTGTGGTGAATCCTTACCCAGGGCATGTTTCCATTGTGAGCCGCCCTGCAGGTAAGGGCTGAGAAGGCTGCTTAGTTCAGCACAGGATTCCTCATCTTTCGCCTATCCCAAACTGAAACAGTCGGTGCAAAGCAGAAGCCGTCCCAAACCAATCACATAGGTACGAAAACTTCAGACATTATCTCCCAAAAAACTTGAAAAAAACCCCCTTTTTTCTAGAAAACAAAGGAAGCAGAAGCACTTTCAGTTACTCTTTCAGTCAGCTGGTAAGGTGATGATCTCTCCTTTTAGCCTGTGTACAGCCTGATAGTATTTGCTAGATGTCATACATTTTTACAATGTATACATTGTTACACTTTTTTTTTCAGTCATAAGAGGATCTTCTGTTTCCTGTATAAACTTATTCAGGATCCAACTGCTTCCATCAAAGTGTAAAACTCATAATAATGGATGAAATAGTATCAGGATCAAACTCTTAAAAAATAAAACATCAAAGTACAGTAACAAAACCCTTTACTATTCAGATTGGACTTGTGCCTATTGTCATGCTGTTGGAACTTGGTCATCAAGACAAAGCACCAAATGTGAGAAAGCTTAATTCACATGATAGGTAATAGCAAAATAACAATTTTCATTGTTCTTTCTCCAGAGACTTTTTAGCTTGCTTCGGCACAACAGTGTTTGGGATAGTGTTTCACGTACTTCTAAAAAACATAATTTGCCTTTGTCTAGAATGAAATTGGTCATTACAAGTGACCTGGAATAAACCCTCATCCCAACTCAGAAAACTATTAAAGCAGCTATTTAAATGTAAATAAATATTTAATAGTAATAACGATAAAATAATCTAGCATATAGTTATATGCTGTCCAGAATTGTGGCCAGTGTCACAATATGTTAAAAATCCAAACACAGGTGATGTGCAAGTTGCAGGCATATACAAATGGCCTGAGTTCATGTGACTTCAGTAGAACAGGGAAGGTCTCTCTGCACACACTTTCCAGTGGAAATTCCTTGCTCTGCAAGAGCCTTACAGAGTCACGTTGTTGATATAAAGTATCTTGATTATTCTGCCTGAGCAGGCTCAGTGCTCTGGGGAGCTGGGTAAGTGCTCTGGCACTGCTGGCAGCTGGGAGCTTTCAGGCTGCCTTTGTGCCGCACTCACGTGGCCGAAGTGGCACAGCCACCTCGGCCTGGTGGCATCTGTGCTCTGCTGATCACTGAAGGATGCCAGCTCCCTCTGATTCTTACAGCACTGCTGGGTTATGTAGGCCAAGATGTCATTTGCAGGAAAATAATACTTCAGAAAAAAAGAAGACTCTTGAGATTGTTTTTAGCACCCCCAGATTTCAGGTGTTACAACTTTTCAAAGTGAATAGGGCATTTTACAGAAAATTCCCACCTTGTCACTGGATTATTTATTACTTTCCATATTGAATTGATTATTTCATTAGCATTTTATAGACTGGAGTTTATAATTTTCTCTTTGTATTAAGGGTGAAAATCTGCTCTTCAGCTTGTGCATCCAAATGTGTTTGATACCAGCTGTTTAATAAAATCTGTGTATTAATGAAAGCAGTGATGTGTCACATAATTTAAGTATTTTCATATATGTGAAGGTATAGGGAATTTATCATTAGAAGTTACCAAATTAGAATTCTTTATTTATTTTTTTAAAATAAGTGGATTAATTCAAAGAGTATTGGTAACTGTTTCAAGCAATTGTGTCAGCAAGTAAGACCTGGAGCTTTTGTTTCAAAAGGTTTATATGTTTCATTATTACTGTTTTTAAATCAAAGTATTTAGCACTTCTGGTTTCTGAGACCGGCAGGGACTGTTGGCCTTTCTCCCTAACCCAGGAGGAGTTGATACCACGCCCAGAGTCTGAAACAACCCCTCTTCTGCAGAGCTTAATTTATTACTTGGACATGAGACTTGCTCTGTGGTCTACCAAAGGAATCAAGAGGCTCCCTGTAGGTTCACTCCTCTTTAGGTAGGAATAACTTGGCTCCCTCCCAGTCATGTCTTGATAATTGATCCCTCTGCCTTTTTCCTTAGGAGGGCAGCATGTGCTGCTGCCCGCAGATGTAGGCCTGTAGAACTATGCTTTCTTATATGATACATTGAAACTCATGGAAAAGAAGGAATTAAATGTATTCTTGGACCTTGCAGCTGGACATTTGGGTTGGTAGGTCAGGTTCTGGTAAGGCCCTGCAGAAAAAAAAGAGGAGCCAAGCATGGGGGACAAGGGAGCAGAGAAAGCTGATTGTTGTTTTCACAGACACCTTGTATGCAGAACACTGTTGTATCTCAAATATATGCTTTGCAAAAAGTTGCTTTGACTTAAGGTGGTTGCCTGGTGAAAGCAGAGGGAGGCACATGGTCACCTCACCATGCCAGTGCTGCAGTACAGTTAAGGCAGACACCTGGATTGCACCCCGTGCCCTGTGGAAATAAACCAGAGAGGCCTTAGGGAGAAGGAAATGCCCTGCATCCCACCGAGGACCTGAGCTAGTCCTTGTGGGAGGAGGCTTAGTGTAGGTTCTGTATGAGCTGCACCAAGCTCTGTATTCCATGATGGTTTATCCCTTATTGTGTCTTGGGAAATGGGAGCTCAGCAGTGTAGTCGACCTTGCACCTGTGATTTCTCAAAGTAGTTTTGTGAAGCACCACTAAGTATCTCCAACATACATATAAATATTTCCTTTGTCTCTGATTCTTAAGACAAGGAAAGTCTTGTCCGGTTTTTGAATGTAAGAGAAATATGAGCTATGAGTGTCTTGAAGGATGGAGAGAGTGATCTTTTTTGTTTCCCAAGAGTACCAAAAAGGTAATACTGTATGTGTATGCTGTCCTATTGGATCTTTTTAACCCTTCACTTCATGTTGGTACGGTTACAATTATCAGGAATTCTGATAATATATAGATGGTTATACAGATGGTTATACAGATTTAAGTTCTTGGGCATGTAGAATATCTGCTGAATGTGATCTTGTTTTAGATCCAGAGAGTGGAGATTTTAATAGCTTGCCTTTAATACTTCTAATAAATCACCAGTTGAAATGACGAGTTTACCTCATAGAAAGATGTGAATTGCTCCTTGCTGCTTCTTCCAAGAGTTGCCTCACTTACTCTGAATTTGGAAACATTTCGAGTGGGCTGGAAGTGCTTTCTGAATTGCTAGACTACCCACGTATACAGGCCAGATCGGGATTCATTTATTTCTAAAACTGTTGTAAATTTATGCTAAGTTGTCGTTTGTCTGCAAGGTTTGCTCTCTGCTACCTTTAGTTTATTCTTGGGGTCCTGCATGTGTCCATGTGCACCCATTTCCATGTGCACCCTTCTTTGAAGGAATCAGTTCATAGAGAGGAGTGGAAACTTCCATGAAACCAGTGACCTACATATAAGTGATGATGGGCTCACAGTCTAAGAATGTGAGCTGTGAGCAGTAACCATTTCATGGGATGCTGATCTTGTCACTGAGTGCTTAGGAAGTCTTTCAATATAGCTGTCTTTCCAAGGGCCAGATAAAAAAGATAAATTTTAAGCACAGTTTAGAGCCTCTGTTCTTTTTGGTGTAGAAGTTGCTTGCTAATCCCAGCTGAGTCTTCTTCAATTATAGAATCATTTAGATTGGAAAAGATCCTTAAGATCTTGAAGTCCAGATTAAACTAGTCACAAATACAGAAACAAAATAAATTCAGTGCAGGAAAAACTTGGGATTTTCAAAAGAAATTGACTGGTAGACAAAAGTTCATTCACAGAATTTCAAAGGCTGTTGCAAAGGATGGCTCTTAAAGAAAAAAACCTGAAATAAATACTCAAAAATGTAGTTTAATTATGCAGTAATTCTTCTTTATTGAGAAATACAATAGAAGAAAAAAGGTCACTGAGTCACATATTGTTTGCAAGCTCTAGAAGAGCAATGAAGAGATGTAAAACAGAAGAATGGGGAGAAATTGAGCAAGATTTTGGGGAGGAATATTTAACTTTGTTATGTGATTCAGCATAAAGAACTGCAGAAACAGGAAGGAAGGGAGTCAGAGCTGTCATCCTTATGGGGGCCATTTGCTTCTGGGTGACCTTGGACAATCAACTTGATCTCTGTGAGCTTCAGTAACTAGAAATAGGCAAAAAGCAAGCTGAAACACTTGTGGTCACTTCTGTGCAATTTCTACAGTAATCTACTAAAAAGAGAAAAAAGCTGAGCCTTCCAGCATCCCAATAACAAAACCAAGTGCCATTCAAATGTTTCTTTTTTCCCCTCTCTGTACTGTACTATTTTAGTCAGGTAAATATTCCAAATAAATGAGGGACTGGTAATGTTCTAGAAATATGTATGCATAAATACAATTCCAGAATTCAGGTCTAAAAATGAAGCAGCAAATAAATCAGTACTACTTACTTGAGGATTTTATGCTGACTACTCCCAGGAACTAGATGTGAGGTCTACAGGCTACCATTAAAAACCAGAACTGCCAAACTGGGACTAACCCATACTGTCAAAAGTCTCAAAAAATACCCACAGGCTTGCTGGCTGACTGACTGACTGGAAATATTTTTTTGATCTACAGACTTTCTGAACTTCAGTAAATGCAATAATAGAAGTCATGGGTTGCATAAAACCAGCACAGTTGATCCTACTAGTGACTTCATGGTGGTCAGTGGGAATTTTGTCATTCTACCTTTTTTCATATGATGGTGGAAGATAATCTTTTATGATGCTCAGATTTGTTCATCTTCTGGAGAGAGAATTGTATGAGGCTGTGATCCTGTACAGAATACAGGCTGGGAGAGCTGGTGGTTCATTTGTGTGGGTGCGAATGCTTAACTTTGTACAGTGTCTGCCAGCCAGCAGCAAAATCTGGCAGATCATTAACATAAATCCCAGAAAACAGGGTTATGGAAGTGTTGATGATATTGCCTAAGTGGCAGTACAGTGGATTCTAGCTCTGTTTAAAAAGCATGTTGCTAGTGGGCGTTACCTCGTTAACTGGAAATGTGCATTCCTAGCACATACATAACTAAGGAAGCCAATGGTATTTGACCTTTCACTTCTGTAAGAAAATATGGCTTTAAAGAGGCATATTGTATGAACAGCTTTCTGTGGAGTTTGATTATATATAGTTTGTTCAAATGGTAATCTAGGAAAGCAATAAATGAAAAATTACAGTAAAAGCACCTAGTTCTGCATCATCAACGGTTCCTTTTATCATCTGATATGTATTTAATATATAGGGTTATGAACTGTAATCTAATTTAATCATATATCTTGCTTTGAAATTGTGGAAACAGTTTCTTTGTTCAAACACTTCAAATTTTCAGATACTTGCATAACACAATAAAAAAAATTGGATCTCACTGTGGTTTTCTCTATTTCCTGAAATTTCAAGTGGATTAAAATAATAGGGTACCGAAGTAGTTTATTTGAGTAACTCAGACCAAATTGTCTGTGTTAATTTAGTTTTTTTTCAAGACAAGAGTTGTTGTATTGATAGTTGTGAAAACATACAATTCTAATGTATAATAGATTATTATGAAAATTTACTGTCCTTTATTTAGCTCCACAAAAATAAGTGTGAGAAATGAGGTCAGTAGCTATAAAGAAGCCAATACCTATTTCTTAATGGGAATAACAGGCAATGTTTACAGTTTTCATTTGTTCCCAGGCAGACCTAATGCTTTGTGTCCATCCACATCTCTTCCTCATTTCCTGGTTCAGGCTGTCCTTGTAACAGCCTTGTGTGTGAGCTGGAACTGTGCTGGGAAACTGGCCCTCTCTGTTCCTAATGACATCAAATGCTTCTTTAAAATTTTCCATTAGAACAAAAAAATACAGTCACCTAGTGAACTGGGCTAGAACAGTGACATCCCAGCACCCAAGGCTGAGGCTTTCTAGTTTTCTTTGCCAGCTATGGATGTCCAGATGGTTGGCAATGACTCAGCAACAGGACTGTGATAATTGTGGCTGGAGTGCAGAAATGCTATTGGAGAACTCTGGCTGTCTTTGGTGTGGGGCTCACTGAGAGTGGGCCTGTCTGAATTTCAAACAGTGGAATAACGTGCAGAGGAAGGTCCTGTGGGAGTGTTGCCCAGCTGCTCTGGTTGTGCCAGCGGAATGGCAGCACCGGGGATGGAGGTTTGAGTGGCGGCCACGTCTGTCAGCTGATGGTGCTCATTGGGCTGGAGTGGAGGAGAGCACAGAGGGTCTTCAGTGCTTTCATCCTTGGGGTTTAAATTTCCTGTCAGTCACACAGAAGTCTGTGAAATGAGACTTTATGAGTTCTAAGAAGGTTCTGCTTTTCCATGCTTCAAAACTACAATAAGCCGTAGTCTCCTTGGTGAAGCCCTGGGACCAGGCAGGTGTCAGAAGATGAGGATGGAGAGGCACTGAGGGACAGTCTAGCATCTCTTACAGATCCTGTGCCAAATTCAGCAATCCTTACCTCAAATGATTTCAATCACTTGAAGTTCAGGTTTTTCCCTTTTATTTCCGTAGGGGTCTCTCCCCTGAACAAGGACTACATGATTGATTTGCTGGATTCAATTTCCTCCAATGCTAATTTCTCAATTTAATCAGCTTGATAGTGACCTACCAGTTTTGGAGCAATTTGGAGGAAGGAATGCTCTCATCCTTTCATTGTTGTTGAATATAGTCACATGAAGAACCTAAATACAAACAGATGTCCATTTTTAAAAAGTCAGCATATTGCTGAAATTTAATATTTTTGTTAGCGTCACTGACAGAGATTTTATTGCAGAACATTCAATCTCTGGTTTGTGTTCAAACAATATTAAAAGATTGTTGCTCCACTGAAATTTGGAGGGTTTTCAGTAAGATCATTCTGCCGTATTTATTTATTTATTTATTTAGTGTCCTGACTGGCAGAAACTGGAATTACAGAGTTCCTTTGGCTACTGCTGCTCACCTTGGGGAATGGGGCAGGGTGAGTGGCCTGTGCCCGTGCTCTGTCTCTGCCTTTCCTGTTGCATAGAGGAGGAGGTGGCTGTGCTGAACCACGACCTCCTTTGCAACCTGTGTAGGAAGCAAGAAGGTTTAGATCGGGTCTCAGGAGCAGAACCAAGGGATTTCTTTGTGGAGGGTGGTAGCTCAATGAAGTGTCTTGGCAGTGCAAGGGGATGTACATAGGGATGGGGTTCCTGTTCCATAGCAGAAGCACAGGGAAAACATGAGCAAAAGGAACCATGAAAAAATACCAAATTCTTTCAGGTATTGTGCAGATTCATTAGTTACTGTTCAGCAAAGCAATATTTAAATACTTAAAGTGCGTATGAATCCGAGTAGGTCCAGGCCAGCATGTTTGTTTTCATGTATGTATTTTAGCTTGCTGAGGTGATTATCTACCACAATGGCATTTGAGTAGCTCCTGTTAAAATCATTGAATTATCTAGAAAATTTTCCGTGATTTCTCTAGCATATTTGCAGCATTCTCATTAAAAAAACAAAACAAAACTTTTTCAAGTGATAATAGCTGAGTTGGAAAGTTTAAAATGTCAAAGGTCCTGTTGTCTGGGGACAGCAGCTTTTGCTGCATAAATCCGCATTTGGCCAGATGGAAAGTTCTTATGGTTGGCTGGGTCGACACATTTAGCCCTTCTGTGCCTCAAGTTCTGTTTTCATTTGGGGCGGGAGCTGGGAACACAGAGAAGATGCAGCATATACAGGAAGAAGGTGAACTTTCTAAATTAAAAGCTTTGGCTTTCTTTACTAGATTAAAACATTATGTTGATGGAAACAGCGTACATTAGTCACTGGGAAATTAAAGAAGATATTTCAAGTATGTTGGATCTGTTCTATGAAAATCAGTTTAGAAGTCATCAGTGGATCAAGTCTCCTTGGGGTTACTGCAGGAACACTGGATAAAATCCAGTTTAAAATGAAGTCAGATTATACTTGGAATAATATTCAAACTATGGGGTTAGCTTTTCTTGCCTGAAACATCTCCAGATAGAATTGATGCTGTGTCTGCTCCATGAAGATGGAGATTTGTGTGCAGTGCTCCTTGTCAGGAGTTCTTGCTTTTAAGAAGCAAGAAGACCCAGGTGCCAGTTTTGTTGTCCTTTCTCAGTCTGAAGGCTTTTTGACTGTGAGCATAAATCTGCTTTAATCACAGTGATACCTTGTTGAATATGATGCTACTCAGGGAGCGGGAGACTCAGTCTGTCTGGGTACTGATTTGGCTCTTGTCACAGTATTTTGTGAACTTTTTAGAAATTACGGGAGTACTTCTGGAAAAAAGGAAGTTTTATCCTGATTTTGTGGTTTGTAATTTATAGAATGCATCTGGTTACTATTTTGTCCAATGCAATAAAGCAAGTCTTAGCTGTGGCAGGATCTAATATGAAGCATTCTGCCTAAAATGCTGTTTATTCTATCCATCATCCCTGAAGCCATGAAAGGAGAAACTAAATGTCATGATTAGTGTAATTCTTACAACCATAAATGAGTTTTCAGTTGAAAAACTGATGAAAAAAACTTTTACCAATGCTGTAAGCATTCTGGGAATTTCTCTGAATCCAGCTCAACAGCTTTCAGTGGAAATACAGAAGAAAAATACAGTTAATTGCTCATCTTTGCTGTTAGCTAGTTGATCTAAACTAAGCATATTGAATCATATATACCAGCAGACATCCTTCTTCCCATTTCTAGTCCTGCTGTGTTGTGCCAAGCCACATGTCAGTACCATCAGCACGCTGTCCACAGTCACCACCCTCATTGAAGAGATTGTCTTTCAGTGGAAATAAAATACTAGATCAAGACTTGCTTTCTGACTCCAATCGTCTTCTAATACACTTAGCTCAGTTGAAATACATTTCATTCACATCTCATTCCCATAAGCCATCCTTACTGTCTTTTGAAGGACTCACAGCCAATGTTGAAGAGATTCTCGGGGAATTTTCTGTGACTGTATTTCTGCCTGTTGCAGAGTGGAATCATGGCCTTGTGCTCATAGAGGTCTTTGCAAATGGAAATGGACATCAAGCATCAGTAAAAGAATTTGACCAAACACATACAGACTGGACACTCAAGAGAGTTGGAAAATACTTAGAAGATAAAGCAGTTTAAAGAACTATATGTATTGTAAAATGCAATTTAATGTCTACACGTTTGCATCAGATCTTTACCAGCTCTATTTTTTTTCTGAAGTTTATATGGATATGTCTGTCTGTAGATCCTTCCATCGGCATTTCTGTCATCTCTTTTGAAACCAACATGATTGACCTTAATTGCTGTGAACTAGCTTGTTACTATAAAGTCTATTTTTGAAAATGAAGACACAGCCAAGGTAAGAGTCTTCTGTGCTGTAGAGGTATTGAAAGAAAGACTTGGAATCTAAACTAAAACTCACTGCTAAGAGGACTGATCTGGTGTAAGAAATACCATCTAGAGCAGCAGGGCTGTGTGTTGCTGGTTTTCCATCCTATGTAACAGGCTGTGCTACTTTACATTATTTACTCAGTGGCATAACTTAAAGCTTGGAAGGTGTTCCAGTCAGGAAAAAGGGAACAGAAACAGTTTTCTTGATGCATCTGTGCACCCCAAGGCAATGCAAATTTCTGGAACAGGCCCTCATGTGCACTGTAGATGTTCTAATGTTAAATATAATGCACTGCACTATGTGTCTGTGGCTGATATCTGTCTGCAGTAATTCCCAGTTGTAACTAATACATCTCCCTATTTAATATAGTTCATAGGAAAATAGCTCCATATGTTTTGAATTCTCTTGCATCTTCACTGGAGTTCGCAAGAGTATGCTGTTAATTTAATATATGATTTTGTTCCATATTTGTGTCTTGTGTAAGCTGGTCAATATACAGGCAATAAACTTGGAATAGCTGAAGTGTTAGCGTATGTAAGGTTTATTTAGTAAAATGCTTGATAGGGTCAGTGTCCTTGGCTATATTGTAACAGAAGCTCACTGGTCTATTAGAGAGCCACAAAATTCAAAATATTTATTTCATCAGTAATCTCCTTCTCAGAATCTATCTGAATAGGTCATTTGCTTGGCAACATCTCTTGTTCCATAATTATTAATTCCAGAAGAATAGCAGCTAGTGCAACTTGAGATCTCCTGTGTTTTCCTCTGACTCCCTGTTTTCTTTTAAAGGCACAGGCATTGCACTAGGTATAATGAAGCTGTTCCCTTGCAGGGACAGGGCAATGCCAGTTCATGTCTATGCTCCTGTTTCACTGCCAAGGATCTTGGAGTTTAGGAAAATGCCAAATAAAATAGAATATTGAGTGAGGATGGATATTTAATGGCTTTTACTAGTCTGGGTATTGAATCACAGAGCAAAACCATCTTGTGTTTCTTGTTAAAAGAAGAAGTGGATTTTTTCCCCCAAATCCATGATTATGCACTATGGATTGGGCATCATATTGAGCCGGCTACTTACAGGACTTAACCAGCTTATTTTCACCAGAGGAGCAGGCAGTACTTCAGAAAGGAGGAGGGTGAGCTGCTGAAAGCTTGTGAGTGCATATATAGTTTTAAAGTGTTTGAGCCAGTACAGAATGGTTTCAATGGAAAAAGGATAATTGTTAACATCAGCTTTCGTACAGCTGCTTTTTGGCTAAAAGAGAGGTAATTTATATTTAAAGTCTGTGAGTGTGAGCCATTATTTTTCACAACAGTGTTTTGCTGAAGTTTCCCCTCTTTGCTCCTCAGATTCTTTAGTTAATAAGGCTACCTCTGCTGTTCCAGCACAGTTTCTTCCTCTGTAAGGTCTGTACCAGGTGAACCCTAAATCACAAACTGTGCTTGCCCTCCATTTTTGGATAATATTTGTGAATAGCTTACATATTTGGCTGCAGTCTTGCTGCCAGACTTGAAAGGATTGCTGTATTACTGTGTTGCACTGAGTCCAACTTCAGATAGGGGCAGGGAGAAGAGCTTTGGCAACTTTTAAGGGAGCTGCAGTGGTGTGTGTCCCTCTTTCTGTGCTATGTTAGCAAGCATTAATTGGTACAGACATTTAAAAATGACTTGCACAATTAAACATTCATTCCCTCTCCCTCTTAATTGCTTTGGGAAGAATGAATGTAACTAGGCTGGGCACGGTTTATTAGTTTAGCTTTCTTGATGGTTTGGAAACTTTTTTGCTATGTCCCAGTCGCCACTAAAATTCTGTATTGTTTTGTGTGGAGTAGCCTGGCTGCACGGACACAAAGCGATAGGCTAATAGGCCTCACACCACCATTGTAAGGTGATTATAAATTTAACACCTTAAAGGTAATTTTCAGAAAAGTGAGAAACTTTATTGTTTCAGGTCTTAGGAATGGTTCTGATACTTTCATGCAGAGGTAGCTGTTGGCTGCTATGGTATGGAAAGGAAAAAGTGAAGCATTAGATAAATGTGCTCTGTGTTGCTCCCTTTTGATGGTAACAAGTATGTTACCATTCAGGAGGAGTTTCTAGTTCTTAAGGGTCTACTTAACTACCATGTGATCATGCTGATATTTTCATTATTAGAGATTCATGGTTTGACCTCCAGCATCCTATTAAAACATTTATAGTGACATGGTTCAAGGGACAAATCTTAAGTTGCTAGGAGCTAAGGTGTTTCAGGGTATGTAAGATGCAGTTGCAGCATATGTCATTACAGAAACCTTTAAATCAACAGCCTGAAACCAAGATGTATGGGTTTGATGTTACCTAGGCATTTGAGGTAGCAGTTACCGTGTGGGTTGCTTTTGGTGTAATATTTTAAGATAACAGGTGATAATGTTTTTAGAAAGATTTTTAAGTGTTAACATTACTTTTACTGTGTTGGACTCAGAGTTGTACATTGACAAGTTGTACATTGTACAGGCTGTAGATACTTTCCATGTAGGACTTTGGGGACAGAAGATGATATACCTTTATTATGCTTTCTGCAGTCCAGAATGAGAGGTAGGATTTGCAAGACTGTGAAATTTCACAATTTACTGCTTTCCAGAGACAAAAACTGACTTATTGGAAATATTTTTACAATTAAGACTTTATGTTCCTTGGTGCAATTCTCTGGGACAGAGTCCAGACAGGTGCAAGAAAATCTTCCTTATTTCTCATTTTGAACTCTGAACATCTGTGTATCTAGGACTGCACTTGAGCATTGACATTTCTTTGGGGAGAAGCCACAGAAGAGCTTTATTAATGCAGAAACTGTTTGTATGAATGTTAACAGTTTCCTTGATGGGGAACAACCGTATCTTAACATTTACTACATGACAGCAAATATATTTGGAACGAAAGCGATTGCTGTATCTATTATAACTAGGCACTGTGGAAGGAGGAATAAGTCAATAAATAAACGTAGGATCATGAAGGATCTTGTGAGCTCTGCAAGATCCGAGGTTAGGAAATAGAACCATTTAGAAGAGCACAGTTTGCGTTTGTTCAGTTTGTCCAGTGCCAGTCTCCAGTGTTGGAGATTCTACAGTCTCCATAAGCAAATGGTGCTTAGTTATTCCTTCAAGTGGAAATCTTTTGTGAAGTGTTAATATAGATTTCCATGCTACAGCTTTGGCCCATCACCTCCTGTCCAGTTCACAGCTGACATAGGAAGACTTCTATTCCCTTTTGTATTTTATCTCTACCTAGAGACT
>NW_008236184.1:2638954-2697650 GCF_000691975.1 Corvus brachyrhynchos
CTTCTTTAGCTGTGTTTACTAAAGTGCTGGTCACTCACTTTCTCCTCTGTATTGTCTTCACATGGCCCATCAGAAGAGAATAGTGTTGGACTGCATGTTGGTCCCTGCTGTGATTTGCACAGTGCCTTCTGCTTTATACTGACCTCTACAGCATTTGCTTTTCTTTTTTAAGTTCACACCTTCAGTGCCTCACATTAAATGAGATCCACTGTCACTGCTCCAGATTCCTTGTGTAATTACTGCTTCTCCATTAGTTTTTCAGTCTGTGTTTATGCAGGTGGTTGTTCTATCACAAATGTAGGATATTATACCAACCCCTATTATATTTCATCCTGCCTCTCCAGACCCTTCCCCAAGCTGTCAGCATATTTCTTGAGCTCTAATCCTTCCTTTCAGTATTGCTGCCTTTCTCAACTTGGTGTTACCTGTGAATCTCTCGTTATCCCACCATCTACCTTATGCATGAATACATAAGCTGGAGCTGTATTTGGGAAAGATCTTGCAGATTCTCACTCAGTAGGTACCAAAACCCAGCCAGTGAATTACTGAGTAGTAATTAGCAAGCAGTTTTCAAAACAACTTTGCACAGCCCTTATAGTAACTTCCAGATGTCATTTTCTGAGTTTGAAGTGTCAGACACGTTTGAAAAGCCAAGCTAAATCACAGCCACTGTTAAAGGAAGTTAAAGGGGTTTGACAAGATTTTTATCTTGACGCATCCGTACTGGTTTCTACTGCTGTGCTGGGAGGAGTGGGATGTAGGGTGATGCCACAGATGAGTACAGGAGAGATAGATCCTAGTTTCATGTGGCAGAACTCTCAGTGTGAAAATAGTCTTTTCCCAGACACCCATTTTCCCCTTAGCTGAGAGAGATACGGGAGATGAGGCAACTTAAGCTTTGTTGTTCTGAGATCCAGTTGCTAAGAGCATAGAGGCTCGAAGTGCTACGGTCAGAGCTCGTGGAGCCCAGCTGCCGGCATCAGGGAGCAATAACTGCCTCCCAGAGCCTCCCAGTTAGATCCTCCCAGATTCAAGATCACTGAGTTGGTACCTTTCAATGTTTTCCTCTCCATCTTAACATCTAACAATCAAGGCATGCAAATTCTGGAAACCAGGAAGAAAAATTAGAAGCAAAATTGCGAAGATATTTTGAGTCTCATCAGTGATCTTTATAGCTTTTTATATAAGAATAGTCTTAAAAATAAATGTAGTGTGAAACACTGAATATTTCGGGGTTTATCTGCTACCAGAAGGGAAGCAGTGTTAAAGTTAACTGACTAAGCTCCAGGTCACTGGCATCCTAGTGAAAACGTTGTTCTAATGAACATTCATGTTTTAAACTGATGTTTATGAGAGTGAAGGAAATAAATATCTTTGAGTATGTAAATAAAAGCACAGAATGTTTTAAGTAATCCTTAAGAATTTATCTGCCTATTAAAGGACTGTGGCAAGAGGCCATGCAAATACAGTTAGGACGTTTGAGACCAAATAATAGCTATGTTAATATTTAAATGAGTACAAGTATTTTTTATTATTTCAGAAGCACTCCTCACCTCACAACAGTTATTTTTTTAATCTTAAGACAATCTGAGCATAAGGCTCAGTCAGAACATACTGATATGTATTTCCTAAGGGACAGTGACAGTCAGTCTGGGGCTGACTTTAGCTGCTGCTTGTTTCTGATTTCATTCTTGCTGCTGTAGCATCTCGTGTGGTAATTTCTTTGTGTTGTTCCAGAGCAAAGAATCTTCAGTTACAAACCTTTTAGAAAAGGAGTTTAGTCTCTCCTCTTGCTTTTCCTGTTGATGCACATGTATCCTGTGTATAAGAAGTATAAAACCTTGTTTAGTTTATACAAGCACAGATAGTACATTTTAAGTCTCTGTTCATCAGAGTGGCTGTGTTCATATCAGCATAGAAGACTGATGAGATTATCAATCACAGGGATGTGAAATGAGTTCAGGAGCTGGATTTTTGGGAAGAAAAAAAAAAGTGTTTCTAAGTCACTGCTTCCTCTGGAGACAGCAAGGTCAGGGAATGACAAGGATTTTTGTGAGTTGATCCAAAATTATTTCTTGGGAAATTTTGGCAAATTCAGTCTGTTTAAAGAAACTAAAAAAAACATGGATTGAGATAACTGAAAACATTATTATTATTGTCTCTGAGTTGTGTAATTAAAGTAAAATGAAAGTTGATTTCTGTATGCAAAAGTTTTGAAAACATTGTGTCATCATTTCCTGTAAATAATGATGTAGTAATTTCCATTTTTAAAGATAGCATGTTAAGTTTCTTCCTTCTTTCCCCAAGCTAAATAACTCAGAAAAGTGTAACTTCAGAAAGCATTTGGACTTTAATGCAAACTGTACAGCTCAGAGCAAGTTTTGTTTAAGAAAGAAAATAAAGATTTTTTGCCAGTCATGTAACAAAATGAGTCAGTGAGAGCTGGCTCATTTTGTCAGGAAGCTGATAGCAAGAAACAGCAGCATTGTCTTCCCTCCTTCCCCTGCTGTCACTTTTGGCTGCTTGGTCCTTCTTTATCTTCATATTAAAGAAAGTTTAGGGTGCACTTCAGTGCAGAGAGACTTCTTGCATGGAGAAGAGCCATGACTTTACATGAGGCAAAGGCTTTCTGTGGAGCCTTGCTTGGCGTTTTATTAAATACTAGAGATCTGGGTACTTTACTCATGGTCTTTTCATGATAAGCATTACTTTGGGAGTTTTGTGTTCACATGTAGAGCTCATGTTTTAATAGAAGAGAGCCTTCCTAGACATTTAACTTTAAATACGCTTCCTTAAGAGGTGACCGAAAGCTTTTGTCTGGAATGCTGCTGGGGGCATCGCAAGCCTTTCTTCCCATCTACTTTGGCATTTATTATTCTGAAGTGTGACATGAAGTCCTCCTCCAGTAGAACTGATTTGAATAAAACTGACCAAGCTTGTTGTGGAACATTTGAAGGTGTATTTACTAAAGTTGCCAAAATACTGATTTATGTGATTTAACATTATTTGACATTCCAAGTTTTTGGGGCTACTAGTGTGCTGATGGAGATAGAACCATATTTCAAATTACAGATCTGGGTGCAAGCTGAGATTCCAGAGGCCAGTAAGATTCTAATACAGACAAACAGAAATACTCAGTTCTTTCCAATTGTAAAGACAGACAGAAAGCAGTTATCAAGCTCCTTCCAGAACATCCCAAGCTAAGAGCAATTGGGAATGATAGCTCTTAGCCTCCCTCAGGAAGTGGTCAGCTCCTCAGGGAATGGAGCACTTTTTGGTATTTTTCCAGATGAGAAATTGTACTGCATGTAGCAGGTTTTCATCTCTGATTAGTGCCAGTATAAATAAATATATAAATATGGCCAGAAAATGAGATTGTTTAGATTAGTTGTATTTTTTTTCCTCTGTAGTTTTATCTACAATAATATGTTTCCTAAATATTTCAATTTTATTTTTAATAAAGTCTGTAATATAATGGCCAAGAAAAGGCATCTTTCATGAACTAACAGTTTATCTTATGATATTGTCTTATGAGGGTTTTATTTGATGCAGTTTTAGCTATCACTGGATATAAACAGAAACAAAAAGTTTTGAGCTCAAGCAATTGTTTGGTTTTCTTCTGCTTGCCTAGCTACATCTTCATAATTCTGATCTAAACACTGGGGGCTGCTCTGAGAAACCTCACCAGAAGTGCAGTCCATGGGAAGCTGCCATCTCCTGCCTGTGCTGAGGGCCAGAGAGGGCAACACTGTGTGGCTGCTGTGCACTCTGTAAAGTGTGAGTGATGGCTTGTAAACCAGATAAATGCCTTTTGAAAGAGCTTTCCACTGATAGAGAACTTTGATCTATGTTTGCATAGGCCAGTGGAGACATCCAGTGGCCACTGGCTGACAAATGGTTGTCTCTGGGTTGTGACTGCAAACACATGAAAGGCTGATGTGAAAAAATGCATTTTTAGGAGTTGGGGGTTTTTTTTCCCTTTAAATTCAGAAAAGAGTTCCAGATGCAACACAGTAAAAACTAAGGTCTGTGTAAGAAACTACCTGGTTATGTCATTTACAGGAGTGCTGGCCTTGAGCCTCTGTTAAACATCTAACTTGTGGCAGCTGTACTGAAGCCAACAGTCCTTACTGGTCAGGTACCATGTGAACCACTAGATTGAGTGCTTTGCTGCACTGAAATTTCATAGAGGCATATCAAACTTAAATCTTTTGCTGATTTTCAGATGTCCAGCTGATGAAGAGAGACTCATATGTGTGTGGTTTTATTAATTACTTGTTTCTAGTTGGTTTCTTTTCATTTCATTGAATAATAATTAACTTTCCAGTTATTTTTAATGCATGACAGTAAATCTGTAAGATATTTTTAATAGTTTTTTAATGACAGAAGGATTTGGGAGGAATGGAGATAGCAGGAAAATTGAAGTAAATGACAACATTTGCAAATTTCTTATTGCCTTAAACGCTAATTATGAGGACAAGTTTGTGGAACATTGTGGCCTTTCAGAAATACTCTGTTCACTGAAGAGTAGAACAAACTGTGATATATTCAGGTGAAGGTGAGGAACTTGTTGGAATGGTATTTTCCTTTTGGGCTCCATACTTGTTAAAATGTATAAGCAGTCTCATTATAAAAGCTTGATTTAAAAAAAAAATTAATATCCGAACCCCAGTGCAGACAATATTTCAAATATCTATTAAATTGTTGAGACAAGATGAGGTAATAAACATCTTTATTGTATGAGAAAATGAAAAGTGGAAGTCGAAAAAAAGAAAAAAGGGCAATGTTCCTCTAACACTGGAATGAAAAATGGAAAATGTTTTTTAAAAAAAAAATCTGAACCAGAGTAATAAAAGCTTATAAGAAGTTAACAAAACTGAAAGGGATGAAGAAAAAAAATAAACACGACCCTTTCTGGTTATTGTCAAGAGATGTTCCCAAGCCTAATAAGGACAAAGTATCAAAAGAGACTCAAGTAAAACAGACCACATCACATTGCTATTTCTTTTGGAGAGCCCAAATGTAGTTACATGATAATTATTTCCTGGAAAATGTTTGCATATTGGTATTTAGAAATCTGGCAAATGGTAACTGCTGTAAAATCATTATTCCTCTGGCCACCTCAAAAACTTATAACTGTCCATCAGTGGAAAACCAACCTGATTGGGGATCAGTTTTCTCTCATGGACTTTACAGTCTCCTAAACTGCAAAGCTTGAGCTAATGCTCCGGTTCTGATAACTAAGCCCATGCAGTCTATTAGCCTAAACAGGGAAACCTTAAATAAAGTAGCTCTGCTTTCTTGAAGGCTTTGTAGAGAATGTGGTGTGTTACGTTTCATATGCGTTTTCCTTCTTTGTATAGGAAGCTGTGTAGTCTGGGTTGCCTGTGTTTAGTAGTACACCAACACTTGTCATCTACCCCGAGCACCACAGGGGATCACTGCTGGATCCACATTGTGGAATTGTCACATTTAGGTGTTTCTGGCCTGCTGTGTCACTCTAAGTCTACAATGGAGCTGCCAGCTTACAGCCACAGCAGTTTGTGAAAGGACCAGACTTGTGCTGTGGGGTACTGGACCTGTCTTCATTTCCCTGTATGTGCATGTCTTGAAGCTCCTCCTATATAAAAAGAAAATCTTTCAGGGACCTTAAAGATCACATATTTTCAACCCCCCTGCTGTGGGCAGGGACGCCTTTCACTAGACCAGGTTGCTCCGAGCCCCATAGCTTCTCAGGGCAACCTGGGCCAGTGCCTCACCCCCCTCACAGGGAAGAGTGTTGGTCACCTGTAAGTCTGTTGCTGAAATCCCACCCAATCCCAGCACTGTTAAACTTTAACTAAAGGAGATGTTACATGGATTGACATGAGCACATCTCTTTAAAGTTTTTCCAGTGTCTGCTATGCTCCATTACACTTCCTGTAAAGCAGATTCATTGCTTTTATCATGAGTAAATACTGAATTACAGCCCATGGCAAGCTGGACCCTGAAAATAACTGAGCTATGCAGAGACAACTTGTTCCTGGAACAATTGCTTCTGACACATCATGGATGAGTGTATCTTGGCTCGTTATGGAGAAACACTGAAGTTGACTTTACAAGGCAGTTTGCACACAGAATGAAGCCTAATTTAAATTTGCTTAATCCTATAATGTAGTATTAACATGATATTTGCTTGCCAAGAGTGTGCATGCCACTTCTGTGTGGGTACCCTCAAGGCACGTTTCTCAAATTGCACAGCTTGTTATTAACTATTTTTAGATGTTTAGGCAAACTTACAAAAACTGACAAATGGTAAAAGCATTCTGTAATGTTCTGTGGAGAACTAGAACTGCTATGTAGATAACAACAGGGAGTCTGGATCTCACATTAAATTAAGATTTGGACTAAGGAACCATCAAGGAGGTTTTGTGCATTTCAGTCCCTACCTCATGGCATGGGGAACGTGAAATTCCTTTGTTGTATCACTTATTCTGATTGCACCTACAGTCAGCATTATCTGTGGCAGGAGATTTAATGTGCATGCTGTAAGAGGCAGTACGTGCTCCAATCAGCTTGAAGTCTCAGGAGATGAGACAGAAAGGAAGAACTTGGTACATTCTTTAAGGCCAGTCAGTGTATGATGTCATTTAGTTTACTGATAGTTCCATTCTGATTTGATTTGGGTATTATTTCCTGGAGTTTTTTTGGTCTGTGGCTATTTTCAATTTCCCTTTGAACAACTGAATACATTATTTATCAAAGGTATTGTGGTTGGAATGCTCTTTCTTCTGACATTTTTTCCTAAGAATATAATTAGATTGCAATTCTGTGCACTGGCAAGCTGCCTGCTGAGCTCTCTGTGTCTCTTCAAGCTTGCTGCGGAGCAGCTCAATCACAGCCTGGCCTCCTTACCCACCATGCCCATGTGCCTCCCCACAGCCTTTCCTTGGGTGGGGGGTTTATGAGGATGGCAGAACGCATTGAAAGAGGAAGCTGAAGGAGGGCAAGAGCTGACATGAAGTCCAAATGCCCTCCCACACATGCTGTGGTGTGCAGGTGGAGGGGTCAGGAGCCAGAAGGCCTGAGGGGAGAGTGGGACTATGCAATGCTGAGGGGTTCTGGTCGTGTGGAGGGTGGAAAGCATGTGGCCACACAGGGTGACTGGTCGTGGTGACCAGCCGTGGGCTGTGCCAGCCCTGTACACCTCAGAGAAGGTGGCTGGAATTGGGGGACTGTGCATCCCACCGTGCCACTGCAGGGCCCCTCAGCATGGCACCAGGGCATGTCAGCATAGTGCTAACATTTGAAAATACTCCTCAATGAAATGCAAGCAGGTCTGTTCAAAAACTCCTGCAAGTAGGAATGTTTCTGAAGGGGTGACTTTCTGCCTTGTTATACCATGCACGTTTTCTAGATTTACACTAGGTGTTTTGTGAGGACTTTAATTTCTTACACTTTAATTTAATGAAAGGGCGTGGGATGAGGCTGAAATTGAGCAGAGGGATGGGTGCACAGAGGAGCCGATTGGCCCGGTGCGCCAAGCAGCGGCTGAGGGAGGGCACGAACGCCATCGCTGCCGGCACTGCCCGGCCCTCGCTGGGTCCCATTACGCCCATGGGCTCCCTCAGGGCTGAACCTGCTGGGAGTCGGCGTGGGGAGGGCTGCACTCCCAGGGAGCGGCTGGACCCGGGGCGAGAACGAGAGAAGAATGAGCGTGTTCAGTTGCAGGCAGTTTTCGCTTGTTTTACTCTCTCCCGGGAGTTCTCTCCCTTGGCCCATGCCGCGTTAGGCCCGTGCCCGGTGCTGCTCTCGCCCTGAGGCGCCCGGGCCGGGCCGGCCTCCCCTCATCGCGGTGACACCGCCTGGGGCCGGGAGCGTGTTGTGGCCTCGGACACGCCTGTGCTTTCCCTGTCATGGGATTAAAAGATCGGGATTGTTCTTTGGGTGTCAGCCTGTGAATCCCGGTGGAGGACACTTCTTCCCTTGCTCACTCGTGGTTCCCAGCGGGCATACGGCTGTTGTCCCCTTTTCAGAGCCTGAGGAGAGGCCTCAGCCTGAAATGCTGCTGGAGTTTTGAACTCCAGCCACTGGTTGTAGTGTCATAACACCTAAATTCCTCTTTTCCCCTTAAAAAAATGTATGGATATGTTTACCAGTTGAATTTTTCTCCTCAAACCTCTACTGCACTGAAATCAGCAATGAAATGTGTTTATATTTGTGATTTAAGTTTGATCAGTAAAATCAATCTTAGGAGATTGGTGGAAAGTTTTCACTGCAATGTGTGCTCTGCTCTGTGATGCAGAGTAGGTACAGTTTGCAATGCAGTGTGAGGTCTTGCTTGGTGTCCTTAATGGGGATGTGGAAGGTGGTAGAACTGTGCTGTGGTCCTGCTTTAGCATGCCTGGCTCTTATTCCTCATAGGGAAAGGTGGAAGGTAAGTTTCAATAGAGGACTTGGGAAAAAACCGACTGCTGAGTCTTGCAGTTTGGAGAAGACCAGGACGTTCCTGAGGTACTTAAAGGCTAGTTTAGTAAGGCTGTTTTAAGGAAAGTACTGATTTTTTGATTTAGATACTTTTTCAGTCTGTGAAATGAAAACCAAACATTACATGTCACCAGGAATGTTTACTAAAGGCACCTCAGTCAGTTAAATCAATAATGAATATGTCTGGCAGAACCTGTGTGGTAACATTAAATTTCACCCAAGTTCACTATTTAATAAGGTAGGATAAGGTGAGATTTTGCACAAAGACTTGGTTATGCTAAGGTGAGCATGTGAATAAAAAACAAATACACTAGGAGGACATATTAAACAGTACTTGTGTAATGAACTGTCCTAGTAATTGTGTCACACTTTAAAAGAGCTGAGAGTTTTTGTGTGGAAACGTGTCTTGTTGCCAGCTAGTTGGGAAGGCCTTCACGGAGAAGTGTTACTGTATCCCTGGGGGTCAGATAGATCTTTTTGTAAAGTCTGGGATCAGATTACATGGTACTCAAAAATGTGGCTTTGGAGGAATCAATCGCCCCACAGCTTCTTTTTTAATTGACATTTTATGTCCAGTTGCCAAGCCAATAGTGCAGCTTGACCTAGCACCTAAACTGTAAAAACCTCAAGAGTTACGGCAAAACACGGGGTCAGGGAGGTTTTTTTTTACTGATGTGGTGTCTTGTTCTACATGGGAATTCTAAAATGTGTTTGTTCTGCTGTAATTTCTGCACCTTACACAATAATACATAATGCTTACATAAAATCTGTATGGGAAATGCCTGTCATTCAGCAGGGGCAATTCAGTTAACAGATTTTGCTCTTTGTAGACAAGTTTTTTTCAGATTTTTCACATTTGGGGATGTTGTCTTTAGGTAGTGTGATTGGTATATAACTCACCAAGGCAGTACCTTACAGGTGCTTATTAAAAGAATCTGAATATCGAAGGCCAGAGGGTTATAGGATATGTTTGTTGTTAAGGCCTGATTTGTTTGTTTGTTTGTTTTTGGTCAGAGACAGTGACTGTTCTAATATTTCTTTTTGTCTGAGTGGGAACAGTTCCTAATGAGAAAGAATGAAACAAAGAAATTATGAAATGAGAATTATCTTTTTACACAGCAAGTAATCTCTACTGTGCTGCATTAGCAATGCAGTAGGCTGACCTATCACAGCAGAAGTGAAGGAAGAGAGAGGTCCAGGAAAAAATACCATGCTTCAGCAGGTAATTTTTTCATCTTTGAGTAACACAAAACTTTTACTGGTATCTAGAAGGCCAGCTGATAATTTCAAGAATAAGTATTTTAAAGTATCAAAACCATGTGGGGGAGAATCAGTAGAGGAAGAATACGGGAATGTGAGGCTTCAGGTCACTGAACTTAAGGGAACCAACAGAGAAGATAAGGACATTTCAGAAACCCTAAATGGCTTGTTTGACTTGACTTTAGAGAATGGAAAGATAAGAAAATGTACTCTGCAGAGGTGCTGCTTGATTGCTAGCTTTGCATGTTATAAAAATAGGACACTTTTCAGACATAGAAAAGGACAAGTTGACTTAAATTGTAATGAATCACTGAAACTGGGCTATATTTATTTGAGAATTCTGAATATAGTTATGTGTGAAGTGATGAAGCTGCTAAAGAATAATGCTCAGTTTATCATTAAACCTAGCTGTTACACTTGGAGATTGAACTGCAGGAAATAACTCCGTTTGGGTTTTTGCGTTTTTGTTGGTTTTTTTTTTTTTTTTAATGACTAAGTGAAGTCCTTGGAATGATAAGCTGGTGAATCTAAAAAAAAAAGTAGCCAATGGAAGAATGACTGCCTTGAATGTGGCATGCATAGCTTCTGCAAAAAAACCCCAAATTAGGTAAACAGATCTTTGACCTTTCTTAGAATCAGTAAATGTTTTTGTGGATTTTATGAGAAGATTGCTGGTCAAAAAACATGATGTATATGAGTGGCAGTTAAATGTGTTCAGCTCTGTGAGAGAAAATCTAAGATCCAGAGTTCAGAATTGGTCTGCATTAATCCTGTGTCTGCACAGGGGGTAACTGAAGTTGAGCTGAAAGTTTGGTACTTAAAATATGTAAGTTTGGTACTCAGTATAAAACAGTTGTTTGATACATATTTGAAGTGATTGCATTTATTTATTTTGGCTTTTTGTTATGTCTTAGCTGAAGATTCAAAAATACACTGAAGTCAAGTAGAAAATCCTGTGAACACAATGTTTTAGTATTAAACGAGGGCACATAGCATCTTCTTTGACAGATTAAATAGTAGGTTTCAGTTTCGGTATAGGCAATGAGCTGAAGCTTGATGAAGTGAGAGGAATTTTAGTTCATTATTGTGGCAGCAATGAAGTCTTGTCAAAAGAAGAAGGATTTCTGTTTGGACCTCGCTGCCACTGTGTATCAGTGCTGCTCTTGGTTGGAAAGAAACTGAAGGTACTGTTATGTCAGTTAGCAAATGAGGGTAATAAGCTGTGAGCAACTCTGACATGACAGATGATTTGCATCAGAAAGGCTACAGAAACGTGTTAGCAAACCTGATAGTTTAAGATATGGGGAGTATTAGACTCTATCTGCTTAAGGAACAGATTTTCAGAGGAGACGATAATGTCTTGCTTCTTGTCTTCTGTGTTCCTTGCACCCAGATTTCAGTGGACTGATTTCCTATTGGTTCTTGTACATCAGCAGAAATCATGGGGTTTTGAATAATAATGCATTTTATATATTCTTGAAAATGAAAGGTTTTTTTTTTTAGTGGAATAGAATGAAAGGGTTGTGGTTTTTCAGTAGAATAGCCACTAAAGGGTAACTTGTAAAACTGAAGAGAAAAAACAATGGAGTTTTTAAAAATGTGCATCTATCTTGTTTGAAATGTTTCTCAGTGCTAGGTGTTTGTATGCTTAACCAACCTGAACAGACTGCAGACTGTAAGTGAGCCTGATTTGATGCACATCCTTCCGATTACGGTGTGATTTTGCTGACACTTAGGAGTTATGAAATACCCTAACATGTTATTATGCTTTAAGAAGACTAACTGGGCAATGTTTTTACGAAACTAGAAATACTCTTGGTCCTTTAGGGAAGTGTCGGTCATTAACAACTCAGGTACTGTTTACATTGTCGTAAGGTGTGTTGGAATGCTAACCTTGGAGCTGGTTTCTTAATCACCATTCATTTGATGCGGTCACTCACACTTCGTTGTTTGTATATTTGTTTCTTCCCCTCAGACCTTACTGCTCGTTTAACGAGCTTTTCCTTTTCCAATCTACTGCTGTGTACTTTGTAACGGGGCCTTGTGTGTGTGTCCACAGTGAAGGGGAGTCAGAAGTGTGAGTTGAACTGCCGGGCCATTGGGTACCGCTTCTATGTGCGCCAGGCGGAGACGGTGATCGACGGCACCCCCTGCGACCCCAACGGGACCGCCATCTGTGTGGCAGGGCAGTGCAAGGTAAGGCAGGGGCTGCCAAGGCTGCCTTGAGGCGGCTGAAACCTGTGCAATGCTGTCTTAAACTTACTTCTTTTTATTTTATTAAAGTAGATGTGAAAAACATTAACTTTTATTATTACAGGTTGGTTTTTTTCCGTAACTAACATTTCTGTTTACTGAGAACAAACTATGGAATGCTGAAGGGATGGATTCAGGAGGTGTTTTAGCAACTATTAAGGTGACTGCCAGTGAGCTGTTTCCACATACTTGACTTTCTACAGAAGAGGTTCTTAGAACAAAAAGATTGAAAGCTTAAATAAGAAAGAAATGCAGTATGTTTCTTTGATTCAGTTTTAGAGTGGAGATGTTTTTCAGAGTCTGCAACAGAATGGTTTCTTTTGATTTCTTTAGAGCTGCTGCTAGTCTAACTTGTCTGATTGGGCCACATTTGCCTCAGGTTTTACTGGCTCTCCATTTACTCAGCAGAGAAGTTCTTCTCTTAGAAGACACTTGAGTGAATGGTTACTGTTCGTGGGTTCAGAAGGAGCTGCTGTGTTGACTTTTTGCAGTCTGCTGTGTAGACTCCCTTTCAAATGAATAAATACACTTTTTGCAATTTTAAACAAAATGTTACAGTTTTTTGAAAAAAAAAGTTGGTAATCTTTCAAGTAAGGTTAGTGAAAGAAATAAATTCCTAGCGAGGGGCATTTGTCACTTGGCTGATGTTTCCTACATATGTTGGCAAAAGATGCAGAAGTGGCTCAGATGTGACTCATGAACTCAAATAGTGAAAGGTCAAGTTCAGTTTAAGTAGTTGGTTTGCCAGGGGAAATCACTGATGAACACAACCTTGTCTTTGGCATGTCCCGATTCCTCTTACTTGTGCACATGTGGACAATGCCATGTTTGTTCCTGTTCTGTGTTTCTTAGTGCGAGCAAAGCCATAGCTTTGAATTTTCTTTGTACATGATAGATCTGGGTGAAGTTGATTGTGCTTTAAAGCTTCCCTTGATCTCAGACCAATTCAGAAAGCGCCAGAAATTTGTTTTAGTTTTAGTTCTGATCTGTGACCCAGAAAACTGATAATTGAGTTGTGTCTAACAAATATGTGGTCTCTATCACCCTCTGTTGGACATTTTTTTGCATTACCAGAACAATAATATCCTGGTGTTACAAGCCATTATCTATTTTGTTCCCAGGACCATTGGTTTTGGTTAGTATTTTCAGCTTACGTTATTCTTAGGAAAAAAAAAAAAGATGGAAAATGCTGCTATAATAAAAATTACTTAGAAGTATAGTAGGAGATGAAATAGTCCTTTAAAAAAACTTAAAAAGTTAGAAAACCCAACAAATTAGGGTATTTCATCATAAGAACATGTTGTCTGTGACATTGTAATAAATGGCACATATAATAATGCAAGTACTACAAAAAGAGCTCACTTGTCATTGATATGATTGTGTATTTCCTGATCTAGATTAGACTGAATCCTGATGAAATTAAAAATTCCTAAATGAATTAAATACTTTAAAAATAAAACTAGGCAAAGTAGGAAGAATGGTGTGATATTCTACCTATGCAGAAGAAAGAAGTTAGAACAATGATCTTGATAATCAGTTGTGTTATTTCTGTGTAAGTTTGGTTTTCTGCACACTTGAACAATATTATTTCTGATGGATTTTGTTAAGTGAACATATGTTTTCACTGACAGTCTTACTGAGTTCCACTTTTGTTTTTCAATAGTTTTTATTTAGTGCCACAGCTAGTTATTGCTAATACATATGCTTTGAATATGTTTCAGTATTACTGAGTATGTGGGTTTTTTTTAATACATTTGCTACTCCTCTTCTAATCTTACATTTGTTAAATTAGAGTCACTACGAATGGACTTCCTTCAACTTGCTATTTAAACAGACACTTCTGACTTCTTCCTTCAAGATATTTTTTTCTTATTTTGTTTAAAATGAGTATATCCTTATATTTCTTCTGGAGACAGTGGATTGGTCCTACTCAGTAACTTTTAACCTTAGAAGAAAAATGCAAGGAGAATACTGAGGAGACTTTATAAGCAAGCTGTGAGAAAAGAATGTTCTTAATAATTTTGATCTTGCCCATAGATTAGGAAATGTACCTCTAGGGCAGCACGTTGCATGTGGTTTTGCACGTGTCTAGGACACTCCCACTAGCAGAAGTCTTCCCGGTACCTGGGCAGGTGTGAGTACCGACTCAAGGTAGTTTGGGAGACAGAAAGTTCTTTGGGAGCTGTGAAACGAATTGGCTTTGCAGAGATGTTGGTTACCACGTGGGGGCGCGCTTTACAAAAGGATCATGTAGCATTTCGCCCAAAATTCTGTTTGGGTGGGAACTGTAGATACCTCTTAAAGGTATCTGAAACAACTATTTTCTGTCTCCTGATTTTTATATTACATTTTCTCTTGCATTGTGGTTTGTTTTCATCTTCCAGTTAACTTCTGAAATTAACTGAAAAATATCTAAGCAGTTTTAAAATGCACGCTGTGAGTAACTTCAATAGCAAAATAATTGGTAATAGATATTTTACTTGCTTAAAAAAAAAAGAGTGCATCAGATACTGAAAACTTGCAAACTTTCTAGGGAGGTAAGTTGTGTCAGCTATAGGAAGCACAGCCAACCATGCTAAATCTCCATCAGAAAAAAATGATGAGGCAAGGAGCTCCTATTTGGAACTGTGCTGAAGTTTGCTAGTGTCCAGGTAAGAGAACTGTAGGTGACATTGTTGTTTTAAGTTAGGGAACTTTTAATGGCTGTAGGATCAGAGGTGACAGATCAGGATGATGAGAAGTGTGTACTTTCAATAAGTTAGGGTTATTCTCATGACTGATAGATGTTGAAATATAGAGTAGTCCTATGGTTGTCTTGTAAGGTTATAGAAGCTGTTTTCTGTAGGAACCTCAGCTTACTTGTGCCATGTTGATTGCTTACATTGAAAAAAGGTCTGGGGTAGATTCGGAGTTTTTCTGTGTGTGCTTTCTTAAAATTGGAGCCAGACTTCTCTGTCCTCTTGTGTTTACTTTGTAGGCTCTTCTGTGTGAGTACTCTGTACTGTACTAGCTTCTGTGAAGCTTTCCTCTTTTTTCCTTTGGCATTACTGTGTTCTTTTTAAATCACTAATAATATAAGGAAGAACCTGATCTCTAGATTAACAAAGCAGAAGCAATGGCACATAGATACCTATATCTGTCCTTCACCTGATTTACAGAAAATGTTTGTGGTTGCTTGTTCATCCTGCTTGGTTGTATTGAAAGGGGGTGTATTCTTCACTGAACAGGAACTTTGTAATGCTTTCTGTCATGAGATTGAAAGAATTTGAAAGCAGCCTGAGAAACTGTACCCAGTGAAACATGGTCTGTGCACCAGGGGCGTGCTCTGGCTTTCAGTTCTTTGGTGTTAGCATTGCTGTTTGGTACTGGGGAGCACAAAGGCGAGTGACAAGTGGTGCCAGGTACTGTTTGTATTTGAGAAGGACCAGTGTGAGGAACTGTTTCTAGTTACTTGATCTTACCCTAAAAGTTGGCCTCGAAACAGGGAATAGCTTACACTGTTTATATGATGGGATGTTGAGAAGGTGCATTCTGCTGGGAATTGTCACCAAGGCTTTCCCCAGCATATGACTGCACAAAGGATATGCTCTGTAAAAGTGGGAAGTCAGATCATGGAGCCTATGACTTTCAGATGCTGAAATGCATTGTAGAATCAAATAAGAACTAAATCTCTTGTTTGTTCATATTCAAGGCTTGCTTTTGTCTTACTGTTTTGTTTGGTTTTTATCAATAGTTGCTGAGGACACAGTGGTTTGAGCTCAAGACCTTTTTTACAGATAGGTGGGATGCATTCAAAGAAGCTCATATTGTGTATGTAGCCTCTGTTGAAGGCCTTTTCGTTCAAGGAAAAATGGTTGCTCTCTAAAATATACCACAGATGTGAAAAACTATGGTTACAATAGAATGTGCTCTCCTTCTTTCTGCTTTTTCATAGATACCATTGTAATTTCTTGGCTCTTGGAAATAGGACTCTTCATTGTTTCTCTTCATAATGACTTGCTAATGCCAAGCTCTGCATTGGGAAACACCTGCCAGGCATTAATAAGGTGTTAATGGAAGAAACAGGTTCCTGGGAGCTAAGAAATAACTGCTTGTTGCCACTTCTTCCCTTCGTTTGAATAGTTTTCGTTAAATGTTTTACAGAGTGAATCTCTGTGAGATTTCTTGTCCTCACTCTCTGTAAAGTCTTTTATCCTTCTTCCATTTATAAAGCAACACTAAATTTTTTTGGTGTATGATCTTTGACCATGACCTAACTTGTTTCTGATACCTGATACACAGGAGGGGCAACCACTGCACCTAAAAACAGTGAAAGGATAACTTTGCTGCCTTTGAACAGAGCTGAAACTGATGTGAAATCTGGTGATAGGTGGTTGTGAGTAGCAAACATTCAAGTTCAAACAAAATGATTAAGCACTGGATCTGTATATTTGTTCTTTTCCCATTGTCTATCAGCCTCTAGTTCTGAAAAAGACCTCATAATCCAAAGGATGGAGCTCCTCACTCTTCCGTGGAGCTGCTGTCTGAATCTATAGTTCTGCATCTTTCATTTTGCTATAAATGACCCAGTAAAACAGATGTCGTCAGGATCAGATGTTGCTTACAATGACATTTAACATTGAAAAAACACCAAAAAAAACCCCAAACCAACCTAAAATGGTATTATGAAATATCTTCATTCTAAAATTTTATTTTATTTACTTTATATTAAAACCAAAGTATTTTATTTATTTTAAATGTGCTACATAGCGTGTTGCTTGGAAAATGTTTGTTTTGCTTCAGTTTGAAGCAAAACTTGGTGCGGAAGTGTGGCATAGAATGGCTAATCCATATTCTGATTATCTCTCTGCTCTACTCTCTGTCTCTGTTCTCCTGTCAGATGTGGTCAGTAATGTCTAACCCGCCTGTAGGAAGCACCTTGAGATATATATGAGCGAAGTAAGGGAGTTTTGTGTACCTTTATTTTGTTCTTATTTCTGCACTTTTTAAAACAATTATTTTTCACGTTTGAATGTCTTTATGAAAGGGTAGAATGTAATTCTTATCTGCAGTATGCCTTTGTCGTCATAGATTGGCTGACAGTGTTAGAAAATACATACCAGCTTTGAGCTTAATTGTGTCACTACAAAAGTTGTTCTGAATGCAAATGCTGTTATCTCTAGTGATTAAGTGACACAGTTAGGGAATCTAATTATACTTGAGGTACGCATCTCTTTGAACTAGTTTGAAAATTATATATTTAAAACAAACCCAAAGGAAACCTAAAAAAAAAAAATCTTAAATTTTCAAGAATGCTGGGGGATAGCAATGGAGTAGAAAATGAAACAGTGCATGTTGTTGGGCCTTGTTTTTTTCCCTGATTAAACAGTTTGATGTATGTCAGGTTGGAAGTAAAGCTGGGCTTGTTTATCAATAGTTAATTATTCCCTAGTTTGGAATAATCAAATGATCACTCCAGTTTAGTTTTAAAGAAACAAGATACAGTCCTGTGGTGTACTGGTATAAAAGGGTGCTGGGAGTGTTTATGAAGAAACATTCAGTAACACAGCAGTCCCTTCACATGGTTGTTCATAAAGAAACCTGAACTCATGATCACTGCTTTTCCTTCTGAAATACTGGGTTTCCATGATGGGGAAATTAAGTGTAGACAAGAAAAAAGGAGTTTGGATAAAAATAGAAAATAAATGTGATCTCAGCTATTCCTTTTTCTCAATCCCTTGCCAAAGTATTCAAGAATGCACTCTAACAAAACAAGTTATGGTAGCCCATAGTAAGATTGCAGCACTGTCCAGCATTCACAAAAGAGGAAACCAGTGAAGAGCTGTGTACCCTGTATCATGGTTGAGGTGAAGGGTCTGATGTCATGTCTCCTGTGAAGAAATTACTAAGTTATGGTTAATACCTTTTAAGTGACCAATAGAACCAAACCTGTTTTGTTTTATATTACAGCAGTTCAAAGAAAAAAAAAAACCCACCAAGAAATTTCAACCAATTGAAATACATTTGATTTCAATGAATGTATGGGAAAGCAGTTGTAAAAGAGAGTCATGTAGCTAGTGCAAGACCCCTCTTCTGAGGTTAAATAGCAAAAGGAAACAAAGTAATTTAGATTTTATTGTAAAGAAAAAAGAGGGGTACAGCAGAAGTAATGTTGTGAAATGCACATTTAAGGGATCTGTTAAACACCTGGACAAGCAAGCAGTGGAGAGAAAGCTATTAAGAATGGGACCGGCTGCATAAGTATTCATTATTGTTCTCCTGTTAGGATAGGGGTGAAAACTGCAATTATTCCTGAAGTATAAATGATCCCTTTTGCTTTTAATTGGCTGAATTCTATTTCTCGTGCTAGAAATGTTCAAGCCATTTGACTTTCAGCATCCCATTGTGGTGATTGGCTTGGGACTTCCAAAAATGGCTTATAGATTCCTCTCTGCAGAATGCTTAAAAAGATCCTGGCACCTTGGTTAGATGCCTGAAAGTAGAGATTGCCAGCAGACCCCCTCAGACAGGTATTAACAAAAGAGCATCTGATTTTGGCTTACTGTCTATGTGTTCTATGGCAGTAGAGGCTCTGAGTGGGCAGCATCAGTTTTGTACCATTGTCCCAGGAAAATTCTGGAAGGAGGAACTTGTGTAGTGCAGGGGCAGTGTTACGTTATGCACAAAAATGAAAATGGAGAAGCTGCTCTTGAATTTGTTGTTGTTCGGTAATGTTTATACTAGAAGAGTGTAATTGGAAACAGTCACAAGTTATTGTATCATGATAATCGTAAGAAAAGCAAGGGGAATAAAAAAAGAATTGCACAGTATTAGAGCAAACTTGTATGGTATCACATATTTCATGAGAATTCTCATTTGGTTGTGTGCTTTCTCTCTCTTTGCTTGCATGGTGTCTGTTACTAAATTTAACCTGCAGGAGGGTTGGAATGTGCAGTAAAACTTAAAGTTATTATACATAAAAAAAAGACATATGTATGCTAGAGACAGCTTATTAGCAGGTTGATGTGTTCGCATAGCAGGTGGGGTCATGAAGTAGAAGGGAGGCTGTTTATGAACATTTGTGGGGAAAAATAAAGGCTTGCATGTGTGAGGATTTATGAGGTGAGTGCTAAAACAATAATTGAAACAATAAATGGAATTAGTATTTCATTTTAATTTGATTTGTTTTGTTGCTTTCTCTGTCACTTTCAATCCATGCTGCCTCCTGTGATGTCCGTGGTCTGGAGATTAGGCTTTTTTCTTTGTTTGCAGTTGTGCTCCCTTGTGCTAGCAAAGTGTTAGCAATTATGCTGTGTTGACCAGTGGTATTTCAGGCCTCATCTAAAAGTCAGAGTTCTTAGAAATACAGTATGGAAGTGTATTTATTGCTAAAGGTTTGTTCATCTCCTTTTTTTTTTTTTTTTTTTTTAAATACTCTTATACCACTTGGTGACAGGTGAGTATTGGTAATACTTTATTATTGTTACTACTGATAAATCACTGATTAGATGAAAATTTTATTACAGTGCAGTCATTTCAGGAACTTCAGAATTTAGGCACTAGGATTTTTTCTTTGTTAATTATAATAAACTATCAGAAGCCAGTAATCCAGAGGTCTTTGTGAAAATAGAGGAATTTTTAGGAAGCAATGAAAATGCAGCAAAATACTGTCTGACCTAAGCTGATTTTTACTAAGGAGCCAAAGAGTAAGTTAATGCTTAATTTTGTTTTGATGACTTTTAGGAGCAAATTGAAAATGCTAATAACTGTAACAGAATATTCCAAAATACCTATTATTTAGTCAGGAAACTGGAACAGCAATCTTGGAAATCTACAGGAAATTAAGTATTTAGGCTTTGTTTTCATTTAACTACATTATAATATTACTTTAGAGCCTGGAAGGGGTCCAGTGTGTTTTTAGGCACTTCTATTAAAGCAAAGATTACAATTTTGATAGAGCGAGATAGGCAAATTTGTCACATGAATAAATAAATCCTTGGGAAGAAGGATCTAGTTCTGTGTATGCATCTATTATTCTTTTTATGCAGCACCTGCACACACAGATATAGATGCACCCAGACCAAATAGCTGAGGAGCTGTTCTTTCTTAAAATATGCTTGAAGTATTGACTTACTGTGTTAAACCAAAGCTGTGATAAAACTAACTCTTGAGTTAGGAAGGTGCCATTGTGTCACTGTCTGATGGAGAGATTGAGTCCCTGGGCTAAGTAGAGTGGCTACTTCCAAGACCTGCTATGGATGCAGATCCCTATTCCAGCCAAAGTAGCTGGGCTGTTCTGCAGTGGATTTCCTGTGGGACCTTGGATATTTCATTTAAACTCTGGTTGTTGTTAGTCTAGCACTGTGCAAAGGTACTGAGTGTCTGCTGGGAGTGCAGTCGAGACCCAGAAGCTGTTTTTTGGACTCTGTAGCCCTGTTAAGAACCAATTTTTTTAACCAAGGTGTGAAGCCCAGTAGTTTTGTGACCTCCTTCCCTTGGGCGGCTTGCTGGGAACTGGTTCTCATCTCTTCCATATGATGCATCTTTGTCCCAAATGTGCTTTTAATGCCCAGATTCTCCATCTCAAAATGGAAATGATGTGGCAAATCCTTGTTTCATAGGATTAATGGGATTTTTGTGTCCTAATGGTAGTGGAATGTACTTAAGACTGAATTAACAGCAGAGTGTTGTCCTTCACTGTAACAAGCTGGTGTTTGTGTAATTTCTATATGTTTTGACCATATTCATCTGCAGAAAGTTGTGTTTTGCCTTTCAGCCAAACAAAGGTGTGGGAGAGTATTCTCAGGGAGAGCAAGAATCTGAGTCTTAACCCTTTGCTGAGACCAGAGTTTCAATTTTGATGCAGCAGCTCATGTTTACAAGATGTTTAAAAGATGTTTACAAGATACAATTTAATTTCACAGAAGTCTAATCAGAGCTCCCTTCAGTTTAAATTTCACATTGGTCAAGCTTTCACATAAGGGTTTTGAGCTTTTCTCAAAAGTTCAGAATAAAAAAGTATCCTGGATGCCATCTGGTATCACCTCAGTCTGTGAAATTTAGTAAGATCAGAGATGGTAAAATGGTGTACAGCTAGATCAAAATGAGCTTGTTCAAACCTGGTTGAAATAGAATTTTTAACAGAACCTGAAATCAGCCAGATTTTCATATGGCTTCACACTGAAACTGCCTCTACAGTTCTTTCTGTTTTCTCCCTACAATTGTCAGGATGTCTAATTTTTGAAGTCTTACAGACTGGAGTCAAATGAATGTAGGATCATTTAGTTTTTCATTTAAAGTAATGTAATTTTCCAGCTTCCATGTTTGCTGAGAGAAATCACAAACTGTGACAAGATCATACACTTAATTGCTCAGACTTCACAAAACCAGTGAGGCGAGCTCATAACCTTCTTAAAAAGTCTATTGATTTGCAAGCCTGTGCCCTATTTTGGCATCTCAGACATTTTATTATTGCAACAACAGATTTTTCCCATTTCCAGAAATAATGTCAAAACTTGAACAAAACAGAAACGTGATGGTATTACATAAGACTGACATATTTAATCCTTTTTATGGCCACAGGCTTCTCTGCAGTCACAGGAATATACCATGTTCTTGCCGATGAGGAAGCAATCCAGTTTTCTGGGGTTCTGGCAAGATGGTGTCTTTGAACAAGAGCATTTATACCTTGCTCAGTGGAGTCATCAAAATGCTTGTGAATAACTTCCTGTTCCCTCTTTGTAACACAGACACCCGATCTGTTCAAAGCCTCTTGTAAAAACCTTCTTGAGAACATGCATTAAACTAGATCAATTTTATTTTTAAAGTATGGTAAATGTATCAATAATGTTTGCCACATGACATTGCTGGCTTCTAGTTTGAAGCAGCTTAATGTGGCATCTAAGTGCATTTCATGAATTGAAAACTTTCAAGGTTAAAGTTGTGTCCACAGTCAAGTGATCCTAATAGCTCACTGGGAGTGATTTAGTATCGTTTGGCTTGTGTGTAGTTTTTACAAGTCCTGTGAAGTAGAAATCAGAAACATACATATACATGTATCTCATAACAAGGAGAGGTAAATTTGAAACAAAAATGTGTTTTCTTCTATAAAATACAAAATGTTTTTATAGACATTGCCTTTTCCTTTCTATACTAGAGCTGTGCCTATAATTGTAATAACTGTTGCGTGCCAGGCTGTTGACCTTGCAGAAATCAGAAATGTCAGACTTGTTGGTTACTGATATTGGACTGTTGGTGATGCTATTTATATGTAGTCTGGCTTATTCTTATCAAGGTCATGGACACACAAGGAACTGTGGTGACAGAGGTGGGAACATGCAGATCAGTTTGGTTCCTGTGTAAATATGAAAAATATCTGCCGAATTCTAGTGAGCAACTTAAGAAACTAGTTGTGACTAAAAGCAATCCTCTAGTCCCAAACGTTTCTGTGACAGAGGCACTTTCTTTCCCTTCCTGTTCATATTTATTCCCTGTATCCCAAGCTGTTTTCTGTAGAGGGGTGTGAGCCTTTACACACAAGTATAATGGATTTCTGTAGATGTTTCAAGTGTGCCTTGGTGGTATCTTACAAAATGTAAAGTGGAAGAATTGCTTAGCAAAACATTTTTGAAGGGGACTAAGTTCCTGCTGTGGTGTTAAATACATGTTCTTGCAAAGCAGATACTTCTTCTTCAACATCATTTTGACATAAGATTCTAGTAAGTGAATGTAGTCCTGCTTTCCTAAAAGGCTGTTTCCCACCATATCTGCATGACTGATTTGTACCCTTTAGCACACACACAGTTTTACCCAGTTTAGTAGAGTGGAAAGTATGATGAAAAGAAGAATTGGAATTCTTTAGTTGTAACTTATTTGGTGCTTCTGTTGATGATATTCAGAGCAGAACCAAATCTAGACAGTTCTGCCATGGATTTGCAGTCACACAGGTAAGAAATAGCTTTCTGTGGAGGAGATAATGGGGGACTTTGAAGTCTTACACAGCTTGGGTAGTATGAGAAGGAAACGTTTGTTTCACACACCTGTGCAGTATGTGCAGTACAGCAAATGTCTTGAAGAAAACATGGCTTTAAATCAACTGCTATTTGCTAAGGTTTTAAAGTACTTAGGGGTTGGATGTAAGACTACATTATTGCAGATTACCCAGAAAACAGTAACCACCTGTGACTATGATGCTTGTTCATGTCAAGTAGGAAATAATGCAGCCTGGAATTGCTGCAGCTAGAGACTCAAGATAATAGGTTTGCCTTCCGTTTGCTGTGGGTGAAGGGTTATATAATTACCGTGGTTCTGCTCCTCTGTATTAACATTACATTTCAGTAACTAGCTGTAGCTTGAGTATTGATTTTACTCTTGCTAAAAAATGAAATTTCCTAAAAGAAATCAACCCTTTGAAAAAATGTAATTTTTTAGAATAGCGCTCTTAATTTTTCCTGGAGCTTTCATGATCTAAAACAACATGAATAAGAGGCAGTGACACTGTTCCCTTGAGGAACAAAGGTAGCTGAGAGAGGGAAATTGAGTAAACATATTAGAAGAGAATCCAGGTCTGCATCTCAACAAATTCTCTAGCAAATTGATCTATTTTTAGCAATTTCATTGCTGCTGAAATCTACTTTAGACTAAAATTAATTAGTTCCATTAACTTCCATGCTGGAGCTTGAGATAGTGACCTTATGAAGAGCAACAGAAAGATAGCCTGGACCTCTGATTTCTCCAGCTGGTCCATCAGGATTCAGGAAGCCTTTTCTGTTGTTCCTGAGGAAGTTGTCCTTCAGTAAGAATACTCCGGGCAACACATTGATAACACTGGAAAAGTATCTTGTTTTGGTCAGGTTTTTTTCTTTTTTTTTTTTCTTTTGGGATGCATTTAATGGCAGATTGTTTCCTTCTTGGCAGCTTCTTTGGAAGCAGGCAAATTTTTAGAGTGATGGATGTCTCTCTGCTGAAGAGAACATTATTTTAGGGGGAAACAGCGAGTTTCTTGGAGCTACCAGTAATTCTGTAAAAGTGAATAAATTTTATTAACTCTTTGAATTCAATGCAATAAACATGCATGAAATTTTTCTGAGAGCACTGCTAGCTAGTGTGTTACATGGCTTCAAAAAGGATGTGATTCGATGTAGGTTTTTGGGTGTGCCTCACCTCCCCCCTGCTTCTGGTGCCGTTTGACTTCAATGAATCTACATTGCTTAGACATATTTCTGTATTTTAGAGAGTACATTAAGCTGTTTTGATCAACGCTTGAATCATCTTGAGGTAAAAGTTCTACATTTTTGTCTTACTGACTATTTTTCTTCAGGTGATTCAAGCCAGATGTACCCTACATGCGTACAAACAGGGCTTTATGTGAAGTAGAAATGTAATTTTGGGTTTCCATAATTTTCAGTGCTTAAAAGCAAAGACCACTATATCTGAATTTACCTTAGCCATTGCAGAACATCTCTTTGGGTTTTGTGTTGACAGACCAGATACCATTTTATTATAGTTGTGTATGTGATCAAAGCTGAAGAAGAACTTGGCTAACCTTTCCCACTTTTTAAAAGAAGTCTTCCTCACATTTATGCAGTTGTTTCATGATTTAAAATTCTCATAAACAGTGCATGTAAAGAAAAGTTTTATCTTATGTTGTAAAATTGTAGAAGGACTGAATATGAGGGAATAGGCATTTACTGAAGCTTATTTAAATGAAATGTGATCACATGCAAATTGGACCCTAAATTTTGGGTCTTAGTATTAAAATATTCCTCTCAGTGTTTGCTGAGAGGGAGAAAACAACTTTTTAAACAGATTCAGGTGGCCTTGCACAACCATTGAGTATTCTAAGGAAGTGTGATCTCGTTGTGCTGAGTGGATGAAGTACATATGCACTGAAACTGTATTAGTGTCTGAATACCCAGCATTTAAACCCTTAAGTAGGTACAGTGGCCTGCATGGAAGCATCCTAAAATATCTGTATTCTGTAAGACTGGAAAATAGTTGTCAAAATTGTATATGTCTCCTACTGTGACAAGGCTTCATTTTAAAGGGATTGTTGCAGTTTGTGTTCACATTTCAAGAAATGAGGCATGACTGGAAAGTCTTTGACCTGTGGAAATCCTACCTGCACGAGGATATTGTTTTACAGCCTATAGCATTTTATTAAAACAAATAAATTTTATTACTGCAAGATTTGTTTGTTTAGAGTTGGCTGTATGTGGCAGATGCAGTTTATCTTACGTGCCTGAAGTTGGTTAAGTCCCTTTGCCAACACAAAGTCCCAGTGTGATGGACATGACTTCTGAACTCTGGAATGTTTGCAATGGACTCCTAGACTGCTCTAAGGTCATTCACCTCTGTTATGGACACTAATGAATTCGTACAGCTACTGTGGCTAGACTGGAGCTTGGAATTGCTTTCATAGGTTTGTTTCCTCCCTCTGGTATATTTATAAAGCTTCAATTTCTATTTTCTAGGAGAGCAAGACTTTAAAAAAAAAAGTTACTGTTTTGCAAGTAGTACTTGTACATTATGATGTATACTTTACTGTATACTTTTGGATACAGTACTTTACTGCTACTGTTTGTGCTGATGGAGACCAGATACTGGATATAACCAATTAAACCAGTCCAAAAGGAGATCATAAACAGCAGTGTTAACTAACTGCATCTTGCTGTACTATAAAATGCTTGACTTCTTGTGTAGGGCTTTTTAAAATGTGTGCTTCCAGTTGTTGTTGCTTAACCTTTAAATTTTACCAGATACTTAAAGCAGTGTATATTTCTGTACTTTTCAGGAGCCATTACAGCAAACTATGATGTATTTTCTGTGGATCTAATGTATTAGGAGTTTAAAGTCTTGTGTTTTTGTAGTTATATTAGTGAAAACAGTACTTAAGAAAAGCTTCAGGCTTATTTTGCACTATGAGTCATTGTTAAAAAATGGATTCATCTTATTTGTTTTCTCCTACAAGGCAGCCTTGCTGAGCAAAGTGTAACTGTAACTTGATCCCTCAGAAAATGTGTTCTGTTTAGTTGTTCTTCTCATATTAAACTTTCTGGTAATCATTTTATAAAGCCAAATAAAAATCTTATTATCAGGTGTTAGGTCATTTGAATTGTAATGTCTAAGTGCCATTCTGAGAGAGAAATAATTATTCTTGTCTTATGAAATAGAAAGGTTTTGGGTTTGTTCTTGTCAGAACCCTATTATCTTATTACCCTGATTGTTAGGAAGCATGAGGAGGAGTCATTAGTCTTGGAAAAATCTCACTCCTCATGTATTTTTAAGTCATCTTAATAATATGAATGAAAACATTGCCACTTCGTATCCTAGAGACTTTGGCTGCCTTTGCCACTACTCTCTGTTGAACATCAGTGATGCAAAGGGGAAGAAGTCAAAAGTCCTCAGTTTCACCATCTGCACTGTGTTCCAGCCCTCAAGTTTTTCTGTGTCTACCTTCCTATAGAAGTTTAAGTTGCAGGACTGAATTATTGATTACAGCAGTGCACCTAGTTGAAATTATAGTCCAAATTTAGACTTTGCATACATTGTTCTGAAACTATTTAATATAAAGTTCAACCCAATAACAAGAGGGGGAGGTGTTGGTGCTTAGCAGTGTTGGACAGTTGCATCCCTTGGTAACTGGGTCAGTGGTGAGAAGCAACATAAACACACCTGGATGAAATGCTTTCATGCTTTTCTTTTACTTATGATTTCCGACAACTTTATTGAATAAATGTTCCTAAAAGCGCTCAGTTTAGGTTTGAAAATATCTTGGTAGAATTCAATAACTGGATTGCCAGCTAACTCTGATTGTTGGGACTTTCTGTAAAGGTAGTTAAACAAATTATTTGTTATGTTGTGCATATTTCCTAGAAAGCTGCTGTGCCTTCTTACATCTTTGCTGAACATTTGTTCTCCATTCTGCTTTTTTCCTTTTTTAAGGGCTTGGGACCAGGCCAAAGAGCACAATTATGCTTCCATGGACCCTGATTTTTAAATGCATGCCTAACTAAGCAAGTAAGCAGTCCCATTAAAGTCAATGGGATTAGGTGCATACTTGAAGTTAGGTGCAGGTTTAAGTGCTTTGATGAATTGAAGCTTTGCTGACTGACTGAGTCTTGTAACACAAGAAAGCGTTTCTAAGCACAAATATACTAATGAAAATGCTTGACTAATATATCTCACATGGATACAATCAGAAATACATATTTAATAGGGGAAGAAGTTACAGTAGATTAAAAAAATGTTTGTGACACAAAATCCTCAAGGAATAGTGCCACTGCTGTTGTACTGAAGCAGGAAGTCCAGCACATGCTGCATTTTTTGTTTATTTCAGTAGTAAAGAATTGCAGCCAACCTAACACAGAGTTGCGGTGGCAGTAGCTTATCATGTCTTGAGCAGCATCATTCCAAAATCTGGCAATTACTCACGTGGGACTTTTGGCTCTGTATTTTTACTGCATTACTGCAAACTAGCAATTTTCTCGAGTGATCTTACTTCTGAATGTAAAATTTTCTTTGGCTTTTCAGTGGTTCCCAAGCAGAAATCTGCATTCAGGCAAACAAAGCAATGCTGTGACTATTTTCCAACAAAAAGAGAATTAATACAAACTATAAAGCAAGTAAATCTGTTTCTGAACTGGAGCCTTTGAGAGAGGTCTCACAGCAGTGTAGTGATCAGCATATCCCGTGACAGCGAGATGAAGTCATCAAGGCTGCGTTCATTTGCAGTCAAACCCATTTGCTTGTCTGTTTTGGACCAAGGCCTTGCATGCCAATCAGCCCTCAGCTTTCCCAGTTGTGAGAGCTCACCTCTGTCTGTTGACTTCGAAATAGGGTCACATGATTGCTCTGATTCTGCATGTGGCAGGGAAGTGCCTGACTCTGCCTGGGAGGGGAAAGCCAAAAGCCATGACAGGACAAGGAAAGCTGCTTTATCCCTGCAGCTTGTTGCTGTCTGCTGTTCTCTAGAGTAAAGCAGGAGCACTGACCAGGGCCACAGGGAGGCTGTGGGCAGGTGAGGAAGGAACCCTTTATAACCAGGTTGCTCAAATAACTCTCCAAGCAAGGATGTAAGAGATGTTTCCATACCCAAATTTTCTCTGTTGCCATGGCATGATCAAAATAAATATTGTTCAGATCTTAACTCATACAAGCATTTTAAATCTTCAGTTTGTAGTTGTGCACATACTGTGAAACCAGTCGATCTTTTTTCAGTCTTTGAAGACTTGGTTTTTCTGGAGTCCCTTTCCCCCTTCTGACAGGCCCACTTAAGTAACTGCACAAGTTTACAAGCAAAATCAAGGAACTTTGCAAACCCCTAGAAGGTCTTTACTGGTCTCATGAGGGCAGTGGGCTCTAGTTTTAGAACATCTGCTGTACACAGTATCAGGTATTATATAATGAATGCTTTTCAGATGCCAAACTTTCAAATTTTTTATTCCTGCTGTAACATGGAGTTGTAACTAACAAATAACAAGCTGAATGTTATGATACTGTTTAATTGCTCTTTACTGTTGTTTCTGACTGAATTTTTCCTTTAGGAAATAAATATACCTTTAGGGAATAAATAGGTTTGTGCTAAGGCTTATGAGAGCAAAGATGTGTTGAAATCACAAGGTTTCTTTTTTTTCATAAGTGTTTTCTTGTTTTGGCTTGGGGACTTGAGAAGTTTCGGGAAATGCATAAATTAAAGTTTCGGGATTTAATAGTAAAACACATGAATTCTGTGTACAGCAAAGAAAAAATCACGTTTTACAAATTCTTGGATTGTGCTTCTATATATTTGTGGAGTGTTAAAGGTGTAGGTAAAAGAACATAGGCAGATTATTAATCCCTTCACATACTCACAATGGGATACTGCCAAAGATTAATCTAGAACAGTGAGTTTTGCAAATGTACCTGCAACAGTAGCATCAGGTTTCAGTGTTCTGATAGACCCAGCTGTTTTTTTTCTAGGTACTTTGTGTCATATACTTGTGCTGCAAAACAAGTAGAACAGATAAAATTATGTCTATAGGGTTTTTTTTTACTTGTCTGAGACTAGAATGTGTAAACCACTCTTTTTCATTTTAAGGCTCTCTGTTTCCTCAGAGCTTTATTTTAATTGCTATTTTGGGTTATATTTCTGATAGTATTTTTAGCACATTATAATTTATATTGATAGTTCTGGCCCAATAGCTGAGTAATTTAATGTCAGTCTGACTTCTGAGTTTTTCAGTAAATCAGATTCAATAACTGCAGCCTTTTCTCTTGGGCTGGGATATTTAGGATTCATGCTGCATTATTCGTAACGATTTTGATGAAAACCCAGGAAATCTGTGATCTGTCTGTTTGTTCATTACAATACTGTTGGATAAGTCTGTTGCTTCTTGGTCTTACCTGGTGTGATGGAACCCACAGTATGACATTCCTGACTGCAATGCCATTTTGTAAAAACATTTTGAGGTGGAAGAAGAGTGAGAACTGACAATACTGTAAGAGTGGTAAACTTCATAATAACCTTCTGCTTTAAAAACCTCCAGAACTTAATGGATGTTATGAAAGCCAGAAGTCAGTGATGCATGCACATTTGTTGAATTATTTTTCTTACACTAAGCCTAGTATTATACTGTGATTTTGATGCAGTATTGAGTTTGTTTCCATGTCCTGATCCAGAAGGTGATGTGGTGTCTCTGCAGAGAGATTTAATTCAGAAGCTTTCTTTCCTTTTTTCCTTTCTTTGTTTTAGTCTCTTCTAAGATAATAGTTAAAGTTGCACCCCTGAGACTGAAGTATGCATATGACATCCAGTCAAAAAATTTTCAGCCAAAAGCCTCAGGCGCTCAAATAATCTACTTCTAGCTTGCTTTGAAGTAATCTTTTGCCATGCTTTTTGGCAGGCGGATACAAGGTTTTTTTGGCTCATGCTCCTTGCCATGCAGAAGCTTTGTAGCCACATGATGCTGATCCTGAGTGTGCCTGGTACTGTCTCAGAAAGGCATGTGGTCACACTGTTAAATTTTACACCTTTCACCTTTGCTCTGTACAGGGAAGGTTGGCATCCGGTGAGTTTGAAGGAGGACAGAATGAGTTGCATCTGCTGCGAAGTATCATGTAGGCATTTCTTTAGAAGTAACTGTATGGAAAAAATTGCACAGTGTACCATCTATGGCTGTAAGGCAGCTCGGTAGTCAGTGGAAAACTGTAAGCAGGAATCTTTGGATGTTGCTCTGTGGCATTTGTGTCGAGTGGGTGCAGTAATTTATGCAAATCTTTTGTGGAAGTTTTTACCAGTAACTTCAGTTTTCACATGGTGGACAATTATTTCAGCAGCTGTGCCTAGGGCTATCATCTAGAGAATATTGTGGTTCTGAAAACATTTTAGCATGCCAGCCTTCTACTCAGGAGTAATTAATTTCTATAATAAGGTTTTAGAAGGCTTAGTTAGTAGTTTACAGTTTACTGTGCTCAGATTGGCTTCTTTGGAATCATAGGAACCCCCCAGTGACTTGAGTCTCTGGTTAATTCTTTGGCACCGTTGCCAGTGAACCTTGTGTGGAGAAACCTGACTCCTGGCAAGAAGGACTGTGTATCCCAGAGCTGGTACAGCTGCACAGAGCTCAGGTCGAGCAATTCCAGCAGGAGTGACCTACCTCGCTGTTTACAGGGCTGGCTCGAAGCCCTCCAGGGGCTAAAGTTACCCTAGAGGAGGAGGAGAAGGAAATTGGCTTATACGTTCTCTTCAGTTTTAAAAACGCTCTTAAGGAAAGCTGTGCAACCTACTTGCAGGGTGGGTATGCTGGAAACTAAAACCCAGATATTTTTCAAACTTTTGACCCTATAGCATTTACTGCTTGCTTTTTTTATGTTGAGGACTCTTGACAGTTTGGTTTTTATCCTTTGAAGATCTTTTTGAAGGACAAACAAAGAATAAGAATTTGATTGCATACAAAATGTAAAATGTCATCAGGAGTTCATTTTGAAAACAGTTGCAGACTTCCTGCACAGTCTTTTCTCTTTATCTTGTTGATAATTTCTTTTTCAGCGCTATGCCAGCTGTAATAGCTCTGGGCATAACACGGGTAAAAAGTCTGAGATTTTTGGAGATGGTCCTTTTGGAACAACGGTGGAAGCCATTTGCCAACACAGACCTGACTCAGTAGTTGTTGGTTTAGCTTGTCACAGCTAAATTATGTTTTGTATTTGGAGCAGATCCCTTGAACACTTCCTGGGGGGTCTCTGCCTTGCACAGCAGTGCATGGGCTGGTGAAGACCTTCAGCAACCTAGGAGTTTGGGGTCCTAAAGCCACTGCTGCCTTGCTTAAAAAAAGTCTTCCAAGTACTTACTCATGAATGCTTTGTTGGGATTTTGAAATATTGAACTGAATTGCTTGCTGAAAAAGTAGTTTACGTTTGTAATTTCAAATTTTTTATTTATTCTCAAAATAAAAAAGTGCTTATTCTCCAAAGAGTAGCACTCTCAGAAGCACATCAGAAGTCTAATGCTGAATACAGGGAACAGTCATTTTAGAGAAAAGAATGCTTTTAGAGATGGTTTTACATTTTTGTTGCTTTATGAGGATGATTTTCTCAAAGCACTGGGAAAGATGAACACAACAGATGTGCTCACTTGCACTACGATCTGTAGTTCTTTTGCACTTCAGGTCCTTTTGAAAATTTCCCCAAGGGCAAAGTGGGTTCTTGACTAAATGGATTTCATCAACTTTTCTTTGGATTTGCTAAGCATTGAATATTAATTACTAAAATTTGAATGTGAAATTCAAGATGAAGTTTTGGTTTTGGGAATCTTTTGTAGCAGTGCCTTGTTTCATGAGCAGATCTTTTAGTGAATTGAAGAAACTCAAATCTTGCAGGGTAAGCTCCAGTTTTCTATTTGTCTTTATCTTTGATGTCAGTGGCAATCCCTTGAGGGTCGTGAAGGAAGAATTCTCAGAAACTCTGTGGGTCAGAAGTGCGTGTCCTGATTCTGATCACTGTCACCAATACACCTCTGTTCCCCAAAGAGGAAGGGTATTTATATGGAAGTTGATGTATGTTTATGAATATCTTTTTCTGTAGTCATTGCATCTGCAATCTGTGTCTTGCTGCCCAGGGAAAATGTTACTGCCACCCACATATTCTGTCAGGAAAGGATTAAAAGTTCAGGAAAAGCCATATCATTTTTAATTACTTGATAAACTACAGATCAAAGCCATTTATGATTATAATGTTAATGGAATGTCATTGTTACAGTACTTGTGTCATTTACAGAGAGAGAAAACCTCTTCTGAAATCAGCAGTAGAGAGAACCTGGCCTTGTTTGTTTCTGGTTGGCCAAGATGTTACAGCCTGGTGCACAGTTTTTGTATTTGACATTCTTACTTGTTTAATTTAAGGTGCTCATTCCAGTTTTGCAAGTACGTACTTTTATTGTTTTATGCATGATGGTTCTTAAATACCTTCTCTAATTTTCCATTTTAATGTTTTTTCCTATTTGGCAAGCATTTTAAATCATGACCTGAATAATTTTATATAATCTCTGTCAGTATTTCCTGAGATAATCACTTCAAAAGTATTACTTCTAATATCTTTGCTTGGATACAAAGTGCTCGTAGTATGCATCTAAATGGATGTTATGCTCCTATTTCACAGGGTCGTGAGAAGAGGCACTTACCTGTGGGTTCACACTAAAGCAGTGAGAGTCTGTCTCTAACCCATTTAGTTCCTGCACCCTTTTTTGTCATCACACTTGTCTTCCAGTATCCCGTCTGAGTTAATCATGAGTATTAGTCAGGCTCCTTCTCCTCCCACTTGACACACATCTTTTCATTAGCAACTTCTTCCATTCCGTTATCGAGCCTGAGCTTTTGTTACTGACAGTCTTACCCCTGCTGCAGTAGTTGTTCCCTAGCCTCTTCTTGCTCCTTACTCCTCATCACTGCAATTTCAAAAGTCCTCCAGGAATGTTTTTCATTTTAGCCAAGGGACCACACAGCTAGAAAAAAATCTGCACAGGGAATGGGAACATAGTGCAAAAAGAATATAATCCTTTTTTTTGCCATTTTTAATGGCCCTTTTCTGTGCGCACTTAGGTTTGGCTGGAATGTTCGTATTTGCAAACTTATTCTTGTCTTTCCAGAATTCCAAGACACCCTTTATTCGCTGTTTTCTGTTTCAGGGTGTCTTGTGTAAGAGGATGAGTAGTGGATACCTGCATGATCATATTTTTATGTAGTAATACCGGTTAAAAGGTATTACTCTATAGACAGCTACTCTGTTCGTACACAAAAACAACCTTCTGTAAATATCTTAAGCTAGCCTGGCCTTGGGAAGTCTAAAGCTTTTGGTTTGTGCCAGATTTTGTCCTGTTTGTTGGATAAAAGAATGTAGAACAGAAGGCAGGAAATTAACACAAATATCAGACTACCAAGGAAAAGAAAAAGTTATTAATGAATTCACATCAACCACTTAATTATCCATTAAAATCATTGGCATAATTGTTCATACTATATTTGTAGAAGCATATTCAATAGACATTTAGTGACATCTGTCTGAAATGTGCCCTTCCTTTTTTCAGCTATTACAAAGAACATTCTGTTTAACTTTCATTTTGGTTTGTTTGCATAGTGACAGCAGTCTAAAATAATTTCCAGCTTACTTGCATATGTATACTAAATTTCCCTAGTGTCACCAGCTATTTGATCACAGAATCATGGTAGCTGTCCTTGACAAATAGTTCATGCAGAAGCTTATCTCAAGCTGTATAATGTGAATTTTAAATCAATCTCTTCAGTTTTCTTGGTTTGTATAGTACGTGCTTTCAGCAATATGCATTATTCTGCACATATAAACTGTCAGCTTTGAACGTTTGGAATCTGTATTAACTTCTGTGTAGAATTCAAAATTTGCCTGCATAAGAAGAGAACTGGGGATCACCAAAACTGTTTTAGTAAAGAAGTTGCTAATAATTTTCTAGAGACTTCTAAGTGGTATATGATTTTTTCACATTGTTTTGAAAGTCTTTGCAGAACTGTCATTATTGCAATTACCTGCAAATAACTATTGGGCTATGAGAAACTCTTGCAGAAACAATCAGTCTCCATGAGCTGAAAGAATATTGTACAAAAGTCACGAGGGTATTTGCATGGCTCTCTAATAAGAAAACAGACACATAACCAGTAAAGACCTATGGAGGCTTTTCTGTTATTTCCTTGACAACAACTGCACAAAGACTGTGAAAGAGGGAAGCCGTCACTGTGTGTGTGGGATCTAGGAAACTTTTAAAACTTCTGCTTCTCATTTCTCTCTTCATTTAGGGATTGACCAGAAGGAATGTTGAATGTAAAACCACTGTAACTTTGGAAGTGTTGATTGGAACTGCATCTTCAAATCAAACTATCACAGCCTAGTAGTTTTCTGTCTATGTTAGATTTATCTAAATTTCTCTAATTCTCTAAATTCACTAATATCTCCAAAATTGTGACATTTGGTCTTCATTCAATGCTGGTCTTAAAATTCAAACTCAATTTTAAATTATATTTGTATATGGATGTCCATCTAGGAACACAGCTAATTTCACTTGTGCTTAGGCATAAGAACCTAACTTTTCAGAGTCCCTGAGCATTGCCATAAACAAAGGATGCTTATTAGCCCTTCTCATTTGGCACAATGAAGAGAGGACAGAGGGAGCTTTTCATGCTGTATAGCAACAGAACATGAAGCTTGACAGAAATGCTCCTCAGTACAGCTACAGTTCTTTCTTACTGTAAAGCTAATTTAAGACAAGCCATATCCCAGATCCTCAAGTCAGAGATTGAGGAGGCACATTTGTAAAGAATTGTTTGCCTCTGGCTAGAAAAAAATACTGAAGGTAGCTGCAAAGAAAGATTTAACTTCTATAATACAGCAGTTTATAACAAGTGTTAAAGGCCCTGTGAGGAATAGTTTCATACTGTCTGATTGTCGTGTCCGACATTTTTATTGCACAAGTGCTTAAGGTGCTGTACTTCTGCCAACACACAAATGAATTCTTTCTAATATGTTTGCTAGAGGATATATGGTCAATGTCCTGGTAGTTCACATGTTTTTACTGTAGAGTTTTGATCTTGATTTATGCAGTTCTGTGCCTTCATTTTTAAAATTCAGAACTGTCCACTCAATTTGCTGTGAGATGTTTTGGTTCTAGTGGCGAACCGTTGCGTTTTATTCCAGTATATATTTTCAGGAATTAGTATTTTGTATTAGTTTGAACTCTTTAAATCACTGCAGGCACACAAGCACACAGAATATTTAGTGTTTGCTAACTTCTCTTATATAAAATACTGATTAGAAAAACAATGTGTTACATAAAGATCCTCACTTTCATGTCACATGGTGGCCAGACACAGCAGCTGAAACCCACATTTAGAAATGAAAACGTTTTAATATAGTGAGAGTCGACAGACATGCATCAAAGTGAAATGTTATTTTTGTAGTGATCAGCAGGCTTCAGACCTCCCAAGCTAATCATAAACTTTCCAGGCCAATGCAGCTAATTCGTTTTCTTATTGCCACTGGCCTCCGACTCCCTTTCCAAAGGGAGATGTCACACTTGCTGCTAGCTAGAAAATTAGCAAAAGGCCTCCTATTTCTGCTTTTTTCTTTAAGCCGGTTATGTGTGAGATACTTTGGTTTGTAGATACAGTGTCTATGGGTGCATCTTAGATGTATTCATGAATAGAACTTGGATAAGCTACCCTCTCCTTCTCTCAGCTTATGTTGCACTAGTTACAGCAACCATATGTTCAGGCCTCAGCTCTTCCTCTAAATCATGCCCTTCTTTCTTCCTGGAAATGTTAACCTGGGAGAATAAAAGGGGGTTTTGTGTATTTGCCCCAGCTATCCAAATGTAGAACATTATGCCCAGTGTTACAAACCAGTGAATTTCTACAAAGTTAACACCAACCATTTTCACTTGTGTGGAAAAGGCACTTGGAGATGCAGACCAGGTATTCCAAAGGACAGCTTAAGATGATTAAGGTTGCCAGATTGCATCAAGTCAATCTGGTCAGATCTTCTTTGAATTGGCAGATGCTGTTTGTCAGTGTGTCAGCAGTCTGGAGTTGAACAAGATACGGACCCTAGAGGTGCTGGACACTTGTAGTTCTCAGAGAAAAAAAACCAAAACAAATGGCAAAATTGGAAATAGCAGCAACCAAATGAAAGCCAGTCTGAATCTTTGTACAGGTGATGGTCACAGTTTGGCCCCTCTACTGACAGAATATCAATTCCTATGATACTTTGGTAGCTGTATCTGTTACTGCTTATGTGCTAAATGGAGCATCCCTGAGTATGCTTTCCTTTTGAAGCGTCCTTAAAGAAGCTTTTTATCATCATGACTTCATTTTTTTTCTCCTGCATTCCTCTGGCTGATGGGTGCAATGAGCACGTTTTAATCAGTTAAAGAAGAGAGCTCTGTGTGTAGTGTGTGCCTATCTAACACTATAGGATCAAAGAGCAGATGAGTGTATAAGTTGGATGGAGGACCTTGACATCAATTATTAGAAGGAAGTAGAATTCATCACAGATAGAAGTGTAGAATTTTTATTTTCTCAAAAATATTTCTGAGTATCTGTTTAAACTCAGACTTGAATGGAATTTTAGTTGTAAAAGGAAAAATTATCTACAAAGATGTACTGTAATATGACTTTAAATATTTTGATTTTGCTGTGCTTTCTTTTCCAAATGGAGACAGAACCAGGTACATTTTTAAGACTTCATAGCCTGTGATATGAAATGATAGGGAACTAATCTAAGAATCTTAAGATTGTGTCTGCAAAAGTGTGTTACGGAAGATTAGAAAAAGTAAAATCAGTCTATTTCAGAAGTAGTGTGTTTATACTGCTGCTGTTATAGTGGATTTAATTGTGTGGAATAGGTGAGTTCACAAGCTCAATATATTCCTGGGAATTTCTGTATTCCAGTGTCCCCACAGACTAAGAATGGGTATGTTCAGAGTAAAGATTGATGTGAGTAGTAATAGTGGTGGTAAACTGGGGTATGCTAAAGCCTGATTGAATTTATGGCAGAATGCAGAATTAGATGCAGAATTGTCATGTGTTGCATAAAAAGTCTCCTCTGGAGCAAATTCATTAGAACTTAATTTCATGTAAAATTAAAAGTTTGTATTTCTTAATTCCATCCACTTTTCTGAACTTGAAAGTAATTGAAAAAGAACTTCCAGCTCAGAAATTTGTTGCAAATGTGTCAGTTATACGCGTACTGTACAAATTATGACCAAGATGGTTGCAGCATGCAATATGTTCAAGGGTTTGACTCTTGCAAAAATGTTCTCCATAGTCTTACTATAACCCAAGTAAAAACAAAGCTACCTTAAAATAATTTTTCAAAACTTTTCAGTGGTCAGCTGATCACATCTGATAAACTAGTAACAGTCATTATTGCAGAGCAACTGTTAGCTGTCTTTTCTCCTTGTGCTTTAGGAATTACATTGATGAGTTTGACTTCAAATTCTTAGTTGCTTAAATGCAAGAAGGGATTTTGCTTTCAGCACTTTTTTCAGAATCACACTTCTGATAATTTCCTTTGTCCCTTCAAGTGTAAGATGCACCATCCTTTAACTGATGGAACTGTCTAGTTGGTTTTCAGTTTGGAAGAGGAATGTTAAATTAAGCATAAATGGGGATGTCTTCTGGATTAAAACCCTATATATTCTTCCAATTAAAACAATGTGTTGGACTACTCATAACATAAACATGGTTAGAGAAGACATTTGTAAGGTAGGGATGTCTGTGTTATTTTTTTTCAGCCATATACTGGACAGTCCTTGCTTCCCCACTATTGTGTCCAATTAAAAAAACAGGCTTTTTAGTCTAGAGTTACCCTTTGTGGTGCTGCTGTGGAATATTGGCTTGTATATTTCTGTAGAGATTTTTTTCTTTTCTCTTCTAATTTTTATGCAAAATGACCAGGTGACATCAGCAGACTTTCTTAGTTTTGAAATTTGCTGGGAAAGCTCTATTTGATTTCAAATCTAAACCTATCAATCACTCTGTGTTCCCATGTAAGTACAAGTTGTTTTTGTAATATGGCTATTGTGTGAAGGTGAAAACTTAAGTACTGCTGTTGGATTCTCCATGCGGGTTTCTGTTTTGAAAGCCCTGCTTTGCCAAAGATGTTCTTGTACTTAAATAAGCCTTATGGGCAGAATAATATTGCAAGAGGAATGTGAAGGAGCATTAATATGACTGAGTGAGGCCCTATATGTTTTCCTTTGAAATATCTTCCCTGCTTGCCAAACCACCTTGGCAGTGAATAGCATGAAGCTTAGATGGGGTATTATGGATGTGTCCTGTATTTTTCTCCACAATGAAGGGAATAGTCTGTGGCTCCTACACTGATTTAAAGGCAGTGATTGAAAATATTAGGGTTGTAGGACAGAAGTACTGAGGGGCCTAATTGGTAATCATCTAAAATACCCTCGGAAGTTGACTATGCTCTACCTAGTAATGCATATAATAGGTGATCTTGCATATGGATTTCTAGAAAACTTTTATCTTAAATATATTGTTCTTCTAGATAAGGATATGAGAATATTTACTAAAACTAAATATAGTATCTGACTTTGAATCCTTCACAGTGGAAGTTTTTAAGAGGAAAGGAAGAAGTCAAGTTTTTTTCTAGAAAGAAAGGTTACAACTTGAAATCCAGTCTTTACCAAACACTTTCTTTAGTCTCTCTAGGTTGCAAAAAGTCTTGATAAGTTACAATATATTACATGTCCTAGGAATGAGATTTTAAAAGCTTTTTTAAGATAAACATGTAGTATTCCATGGTAATACTTCATAATAAATATTTTCATTCAAAGAGTAATGCTTGATTTAATTCTTTGTCTATTTTGGCTTTGGATGAGTAGTCATTAGGGTTCCATGGCAGATTGAATTTGTTTAATGCCATTTACCACCACGTTTTAGCATGTATACTGAAGTGTTGTCTTGATCCCCTTGCACATAATGTGTTTAGAAATTTGAAACATTACATATTTTGTACGAATTAGACTTCTGGTCTAGCATATTGTGCAGGATTTTGCACTGCAAATTGTTATCTATAAAATCATTCATAAGAGAGAAGAATATCACTTCTTTTCAGTAAAAAAAGGGAAAAATCTGTGTGTCACATTAGAAAAATGAAAGAAGTGGTTACTTGAGATTTAAAGAGAAGCAGTTTCCAATCAACCCCAACTTTTCTGATTAAATATAAATTAACTAAGGCACTATGAAACAGTTACTTACTTTGCAAGCTTGAGAGAAAAACAATATTCTAGACCCAGCAGTTCAAAACATTATTTGGATGTTTGTGGTTAAGAACAGATGCTGAAAACCTTATCATTGCTTTTTATTTGGTGTTTCCTTGGAAAGGGATAAAATGACCATACTTAATTGTGAGCTTGTTTCTAAAACAAGTAATGACAAATATGCAAACTGAAATAGAAAAAACTGCCAGTGTGGAAATGGTGGCTGGATTCGTGTGCTTATTTGTCGTTTGGGGAATTTATGTATCTGTGTGCTTTCATTCTCCATGCAGCTGTCCAGCATCATGGCAAAACCCAAAAAACTACAAGCAGATAAAAAATTAAAAATGATATGAATATATTTTTAATTTAAAAAAATTCTTAATTTTGTAATTGTTTCAGATGCTTGCATGAATCCCATGACAGATTATCTAAACCAGCTGTGATGAATGGTTTGCAAAATACATGTGAAAAGGCAAATCAAATATAAACCAGGTATGCTACCAATGGGCTGGCAAGGTTCTAACACTGGTATCCCCAGGCGAATAAGTACCTGGTGAGTACTCTTAACACTGGGCATGAGCTAGCACGTGGATCTGTACCTAAAAAATAACCGGTATATTCATTGAGGTAGAGCTCATTGTGAGGAAGCGTTCCCTGAAACATTGTTGAAAAATTATTTGAGCCATGCTCCACACAAATATGAAATTATTGTATTGAAGAGACTTGGAACTGTGCAGGAAATCTTCCAAAGGAAATCTTCCTCCAACAATGAAGGAATTTTCTGTGGGTTTTATTCACTTGCTTCTTGTTGGAATTCTGATTGTTTTCCAGCCATGTGATGGTGTTGGCTGCATAGATGTGCTTTTACAACCAGATTTCTCAAACAGTCTGGTTTTATGTCTCTCCACGGGCCTTTAAGATTAGAACTGGTATTATTTCTAGCTTTAACCCACGTAGACAGTCTGAGTATGGGGATAAAGTAATCAGCACCATTTGTGTCTTTCAAAATACATATAGAGAATGTTTCCTCACTTTCTTTGTTCTAGGTGACCTTTTAAGAAGTAATTTTTTTCTTAGTGTTCCTACTAGATTTGTTTACACCCCATTACCAGCAAATAGTATTTCCAGATCTTGTGCCATTATGTTGAGATTTTGCACTGTATACTGATGGTTTTAATTTATATATATATATAGATATATATATAGAGATATATATATAGAGGCTTTACTATATCAAGGGTTAATAATTATATATAACTGCTTAAAAATAAACTGGCATGCTAAGTAACTTCTTAAGAAAATTTTTCAGAGTACCAAACAATTTCATGCAGTTATTTTGGGCTTGACTCTTCTCCTTATATAGTAGAGAAGTGTGCCTGAATTTAGACAAGTCCTTGGTACCATGAGAAAATTTGATAGTACTGAACTTGTTTCAGTTGTTGGCTTCAGGAAGGGAAGTTTCAAGTTAAATTATACTGGATGTACTCTGGGTACCCAGAGACTCATCATCAGCTGTTTATTCAAGTATTTATCAGTTTTGTGAGTTGCTGATCCAGTGATAAATGAAATATTTGAGACACAATAATGCATTATTATTTTAAGATGCTCCTTATCTAGTTTGAGCTGCATATGAATTTTCAGAATTCATACACATGACATGTAGCCCCAAATTTAATATAATTTGTAGCTATATGGTTCCAATTTCCTGTGTAGCAGAAATCAGCCATGCAGAATTGGTCATTTTCTCTTCATAAATGGTATGTGTACTTGAAAGACACCTAGAAAAATGAATTGAAGTCCATGTATCTGCTCTACCTGTGTGCTTCCCAAGCTTATAATCACGTGGGACCACTGTCCAGAGTCCAGACAGCTGGAAGACTCCACATACACTGATGGTTCATTTGGTTCTAATGGGCAACAGGTGTTTAATGGGATTACGTTGAAAGCAAGCACATTTATAAAATAAAGTGTCAAAAAAAAATCTATTGTGTAACAACCAGATTCCCCAGGATTTTGTTTTTATCAAGGCAATAAAGATGCAGTTTCTCTTTAATTAAAAAGAGTTTGTTCATTTTTATATGTTACACATCTGCAGAGAAAGAGAAGCCTTGTTCTTGCACTGCAGCTATGCTTCTAATTTGTACCTAATTTGCACCAGCAGTGTAACTGATCTGCTGGTGCTGTGTGGTTTTGACCTGGCATGGACCCCCAGTGATGAAAAATGAGCCTTTAGTCTATGAACGGGGTAGATTTTGACCTAGGCTGCTGTTAATTCTTTTAATTTGCAATGCATTAGAGGCAGTCAGTATGCTGAGATCAGACAGTCCTGTTGGTAGAGATGGTGAATTGGGAAGATGGAATAAAACAGAATATGGAGAGATGTTTGGGAAGGAATAATTGCATCTTTGACTCAGGAGTTGTGTAACTAGATGGGAAAAGCTGAGATGTGCTTGCTGCCAAAAGTGTAGGCTACAGTATTATGAGATTAGTTCTCTCTGCTCACTTCAGGTTAACTGGGATGTGTAATGAAATTACTTTGGAAATCTTCCTCCTCTTTCTTCCTGTATCTGGATTCTGGATGAGTGTTTAATCCAGTGCATTTTGACCAGCACTGCAATTAAATCCCAAGTCTTCAAACATACACATTTCCTTTGGCAACAAGACAGCTGTTTGCCTTTTTTATTCCTGTCAGAAAAGGGTAGAAGCTGGGTATTCCTATATACTATAAAAAATACAATTGGATCATGATACAAGTCTTCCAAGATTTTGTCTGTTCATCCTTTGGATCTTAAGTAGGCTGTGGTTCAGTACCTCTGTGACATCAGAGAACAGAGGTGCCTGTGCTGCAGGGTTGTCCTTGGCTCTGGTTCTCCAGCTGTATGACTCCTGCTGGGATGTTGACTTTCTTTTGTTCAATGGAATGCTGCTCTAGTCCTGTCCCCTAATTAGTGTGTGTGGTACGTGCAGTACTGACTCTTTCTGAGGTTACCTCTATTTCAAGACTTTATCAGCTGCCAGATACAATCTCTTACCTTCTTTCTTTTGCTTGGTTGATTTCTGCTACTGCTGGCCCTCTATACAAATAGGAATTTTGGCCTAGGCACAGATGTTCAGGGCTCTGATTATGCTAATCAGCCTTAGTGGCTCTGACCAGTCTTACCGTGGTACTCATGGCACCAGTAGCCACATTTAAATTCAGCCCTGGGCCTCCAGTCCCTGCTTGAGTTGCCTTGGAGGCAGCCTCTGTGTGGCTCAGCCTCAGCCATGTATGCTCCCAGCCAGGACCCTGCTGGTCTGCAGCCTGCTCTCTGGACTGTGTGCTTGGCTTGGCCATGGTCCTACCTTGGCACTAGAGACTTGTTTGACCCTGACTGCCCTCCTTGGACCTGCCCTTCCTGGATCTGCCCTCCCTGGATCTGCCCTTCTCCGTCTTGCAGTGGCAGTGGGACGGAGTCCTGACCAGTGACAGCACCTGCCTTGCTGCCTTTGTTGGTGCTGACACATGGCTCCCCGTCCCTTTAGGGAGCAGCTGTCACTGCTCCCTGACAGTTTTTGAAGGTGGCTGATACTGTTTTATTGCTCTAGTATAGCAGTAAGCATGAAAAATATCAGCCAGCTTTTGCAGAGCTTTCTTTTCATCCTTAGTTGGCAGGAGGGGATGCTGATTTCTTGCAAAAGTAGATTTTACCATAATGATTTTTACACAGTTCCTATCTGCATATTGGCCTAGCACGTACTACACTTGATCTGCTCCTGGGAAGGACTCACAGTGATCTTCAAAGTTGTTTCTTCAAAGAAAATCATTATTGCTTTGAGATTTTTAACAATGTAGAAAGTAACAGGTCAGGGAATGTATATGCAGGAAAACATGTTCTACCAGGGCTTTTTCTTCTGAAAGAATTTCAAGAATGTTTCCAAGCAAAACTGAAAATTACTATTACATTCACAGTCCTAACTGATTTGTTTTCTCTTGGAGACAGCTTGTTCTCATCATTTTATGATGGCATGTTTAAGGTAGCTGTCATTTGCCAGCTGGACACTTGGGAAAATGGGTGTTACCGCAAAAATCTAGTTTCCAAGTTTTTAGTTTTGGATCTGAGGAGACTCTCCTTTATAATCCTGTTCTCATAAGAGGATTCATGGAGTAGGTCGTGGCCTATTGTGTTATGCCATTTAGTACTTTTTTTTTTTTTTTTTTACTTCTCTGTTTATTTGGTTTTATAATTAAAACAAGTATACTTACATGATCCAGACCTTGTTTTATCTTTAAATTACTTTCTACATGTAGAATTAGAAGTATCAACATTTATCTGTCATGAAGAAGTGAAAGATTTGAAAATATCCTGATTCAGACTTACATTTAGATTGTTTTATCTAAGAGGAGGGTTTACTTTTCATAGGACATAGATATGCATTATTTGTATAATTTATAATTAATTTGATGTAGTTACAGATTATTTAGAATTTTGCAAGGGGATTTATTTTTTTAATGGGCCAACAGACTTAGTCTCATTTCTTCTTTTAGGTAAAATGCCCAGTTATAGCACTGGTACCAAGCATAGGTTTATTCCAGCTTTGTGGTAGTTGTGAAGGAACGGGTTCAAATATTTTAAAGGGTAAGCCCTGCTTTTCCTTTGGGTCCTATTTTTAGTGGCTGTTCATTTGCCACACTTCAACAGGAAACACAGATCCAAATGCCTTATGTGAAACTTGGGTGATGAGAGGTAGTTTTCTAGAAATATGTGTCTCTTTTTTTATGCATACAGAAAAGGAGATTAAATAGGATCCATCAAAGAACTCTTTTCCTTTTGGTTTCACCACTCTTTTGTGTATAGGAAGAAGACAGCATGAATAATGTTGAATAATGTGTTATGAAAATACTTAAGAAAAGAATTTCAGTGTTTAAGTGTGAGGAGAACCAGAATATGGTGCTATCTTAATCTTAATGCCTTATTAGGAAAACAAAGACATTGATTAACAAATGCAGAAATAAAAATTTTTGTCACAAGATGAATGGTAGTCATAAAAATGAGAAGTTCAAAGAATGGTGTCCACTTGCTCTGTAGTCAAAATGTAGTGTTGGTCAGAGGAAGGAATGCCTCATAAATGTCGTCTTATTCTACTTGCACTATGCAACTACTGTCTGGGGAGGCAGAGGTGCTCTCAGAACTTGGGATATAAACCAGAATTCTATCATCAAAATACAGAAAATTGGAATATGGCCATGAAAAATACACATTCTAGCCCAGCCCGAGGCAGGTGATAACCAAAGGTCCTTTCCTCCCTCTAGCACACTGTAATGCCAGAAAGGAGAAATAATAGATTTAGTACCAAAAAAAAGTTTCAAGATGATAAATCAATTTGAGGTTAATATTTAGCTCTTTGAAGTTGGACCTTCTCAGTAAAGTCTGGCTTTGTAATCAAAAGTTTTAGCTTTAAGGAATCAAGAAGAGGAAGGAAATGCTCAGATTTCCTTCTCAAGGCTTGAGTGTAGTTTAAAAGCACCATGCACTGCCAGTACCATGGCTTTAAGAGGAGAAAAGGGGATGATCATGAAGGTAGCTTGTTACTATGGAAGGAACTGACAGACTTCCAGTCTTGTAACCTACTCTGGGCTGACCTAAGTATATACCAATGTTTGAAACTTGCTTTGTAATGCTGTTTTCACAGGATGTCATAATACCTTTTTTATGGTGTGTACTTTCTAAACTGATCTGTATTTCCTCACAAAAGAGAAAGATGAGAAACACAGAAGAAGTCAGAACTTAGAGTGACTTTAGATGACAAACAAGTGGAAAAATGAGGATTGTGCAGTTTAGGAAGGGAAATAAGCAGGAACAGAAGTTGAAAGTTAAGTTGGAAAGTAGTTAACTGATAAAAGCATTAGTCAGGACACAAAGTGACTGTATGGAATAATTTATTAAAAACTCCTTAAAGAGCATTTTTGCACAGCAACCCTTTGTCTTTTCCATAACTATACAGTGGAATCAAAAAATTATTAGACATACAGATCAAGAGGTAAATATCCAGCTTCATTATGTAAGAAGACATGCTGCCCCATGCAATGGAGTATTCTGGTAGCCAATCAATATTTCAGGTTTAGCGACATAGGTATCCCCTTAAATGCTTCTTTGCACAAGAAATTGAGTGAAGTCAGCTGCTTTCCTAACAAAAAAAATTGAGCAAAAGGTACAAATAAAAGTTATTTACTTTTGTAGTTACTTGGGAAAGTGTTAGTATTTCATATACTAAATTGAGTTAAAACTTCAACCAAGAAAGAATGCTGAGGTGCAGTGAAATATGTGTGAGGCTCTGAGACTTGTTTCCTCCAAGGTGCTCCACATCTGGGCTTCCCTTCCTAGGGCTCCATAAACTTAACCCTCAGGCTGCAATCATAGCTCACACTCTGTCGTCCTCCCCAGGCTGTGTGGGTTTGGTTTTGTTCAATGGCATTTATAAAAGTCCAAGTACTCCTTGTCCTTCTTGTACCTATTGTGATTTCATCTGTTACTGGTCCATAAGAAACAGAGCTACTGAAATGCAGATTCATTGTGATTGTGGCTCTTTGAAAAGGACTGCACTAGCAAGAACTGCTTTAGCTGTAGAAGGCAGAGGATAGGATAGAATCTCTTGCCCTCTCTCATCACCGTGTCTGCCAGTGAAATGCAGAATCCAGGGGAGTGGATGTATACGCCTGCACTGGGGTAAAGAAAGCCCTTAGTGTTTCGGCTGCAGTATTTCCTGAATCCGAGAAGGTAGGGTAAGGAAAGGCATTTTTCTGCATCCATCCTTCTCAGTACACTGTTTTCTCCTCAAGGAAAATACATTCTTTCTACACTCTAACTTGCCTGTCTGCTCAGACAAACATAATGTGGCAAATGAGACTTCTTTATTTCATGTGTTTAATTTAACGTGAACATTATTTTAAAAATAAAATTAAAAAAAATAACCTCACAGAAGAAATTTTAAGAAATGTTGTGGCCAGTGTCTTTCAGTAGTTCAGGCTAAAGGACAGCAGTAATTTATTCTAACCTTAATACATCTGAATAATTAATTCAGAAAGGAATGCTTCCCGGAAAAAATGAAATGAGGTAATGATTGGAAGTGCCTATCTGACAGCTATAAATATGGCAGCCATGTTTCACATGACTTCATCAACATAAAATTTCTCTCTCTTCCTTGTTTTTTTAAGTAACCTGTAGATCACCAACTGGAAAAAATGACCAATTAAATAAAACCAAAGCACATTAGATTTTCCACTTGATCATGTAATTTGTACTGAATTTCTTGTACATTCAGCCTTTTCCTCCTCTGTTAAATTTTTACATGGAACACTGAAATAAAAACCTAACACCTTTTCTTAAATAGTAGTAGAATATGCAGTGTCTACTGCTTTTCCTGTTAGTGATTCCTGGAAGATGGTGTCTGTCCAAAGTAAATTAATGCTATTTTAAGTACTTGTTTTAAGAAACAAGTTAAAGGGCTTGTTGGTTATGCTGTAGCAGCAAATTTGTTTTGGCCTTCATCTTACTTTTAAATAGTTAATTGGTTTAGGTGCTTCAGCTGAGCAAATTCAGTGGCATTGATGTTGCACCTGTAGTGACAAAACATGAATTAGAGTAATTATTTTCAATTGTATGTAATAGTATTTCAAAATGCACAGAAATTGTCATTGTCTTGTTCTAAAGTAACTCAACCTGAAATATGTAGTTATCCTCCATGTTATCTTGCTCTAAGTGTTGGAGAGTTAAGTTCTACAAACATTAAGGCTGTAGGAAGTAGAAAGGAGGTCTAAAAAGCTTGTTTTAACTTGTGTTTTCTATAATTATTACTTCTATATTCAGAATTTGGTCAACTTTCTAAGCTAATACACCTTTAGCAGAAAGCAGTAGCTGTGATACTTTTGGTAAGTCTAACAAACTTGTCCTTGTTTGAAATTCAACTGCAGTTGCCTCAGGTGGAAGGTACTAAGCAAACTTCATAAACTAAATGATATTTACAAACCCCTTGAGACTGACAGTTAATTTTTTCACAGATGAATGTCAGTACTTCCTTAACAAGGACTGTACTGTCCAAAGGTCTTTTTTTGTTTTGTGTATTTTTATTTCTGAGAATAATAGATAGGAACTTTTCCCTAAAAGATTCTGATGGCTTTTTCTGGTTTTTGTTTTTCTTTTTTTTAAATTATAATTTTGGATTTTCTATCTCAATTATATACCTAAAATAGTTATGCTATTATTTTTGCTATGTTTCTAAGTAAAAGCAAGGGTGTTTCTATGTTGAAATTACAGACATCTTATTTCTTCCATTTTACTGTTGCAAGGTATTTTGGTTTCTCTATCTGCTACTGCACAACTTCATGTCTGAAATAGCTCATCAGTCATAAACTGATTTTTTTCTGTTTTTCTATTCTATATTCTATGTATTTCTATTTTTTCTATTTTGTAATCTCCAGTGTAGCGATTGTTGAGGTTTGCAAAGAAGTTCTGATCTTGGTTGCAGCAGTGCAAGTTTGGCATAGTGTTAAGTATCAAGTTGCTCTGTGCTGCAAAGAAGGACTGTGGTTGTGCATGTGAACCAGCACAATTCCATCCAGTTCAATGGGATAAAGCTTGAAGGGACAGGAGCAGGTATGAACAGATCTCCTGTCCTAATATGGAGAACAGAGCACCAGCTTCTGAAATTCAGGGTATTCTGCCTGTATTTTTCACAGAGGAAAAATAAAATGCATATGGAAAGAATTAGTTACATGACTTATTAAATGGGAATGTAGTACAGTTTTCTGTGCTCAGAAATTCATCGTAATAACACTCAGTTAGACTTCAGTAAGGCTGTTCATTATTTGCAGAAAATGTACTGCTACCTGGAATGATCAGCAGAGAGGAGACTAAAATCACAGTTACTCTTCAGTTTCTTAAATTTGCTTTTCTGCCATTAAAGAAGAGAAGATTGGCAATATTGTGCCAGTGCCATAAATTTATTCACAAAAACTAGTTCACTTTGTGAAGAACAGCAAAACAAGACAGAGTTTAATTTTATGGAAGCAGTAGTCAATCTGCATGAAGGAGCTTTCATCACCGGAGTTATTGCTACACACTGCAATCTGAAATGGTGTGTTCTTTTAAAACTTTCTCAAGCACTGAATCTATTTTCAAAGTATCATAGTTGGAGCTCTTCTGTTGGAAGTGTTTTGAACTCCGGTTTAGTTGGCAGATTGCTCCCGGTCCTTTTTCCTTTTGTGGTACATCTAGATATTTCAAAAAAAAAATATGGAAGGACAGATTGGCTTCCTGACAGGGTTTTGATGGAAAATTTCCTTAAGTTTATTTGGCTTTACATTTTTAGTCTGAAGACTTTGCCATAGGCAACCAGTGTACAAAGTACCTGTAATGGCAGCTCTGCATTTAGCTGTCAGCACCACAGTATAATCTGCAAACCTTCAGCTTGCCTTAAAAGGGGAGAAAATACTTTTTTACTGTAGGTCTTGAAGGGAGGTGTTGTATTTTTGAGAACAACATAGTAATGGAGAGTTCTCGATGATTTTTGTCAGAAAGTACCATTAATGTTACCGCGTCAAGTTTCCAAAAGGTGCAGATTTGGCTGTCAGTCACCACACTTACCAGTCCATGGCTGACCGCCTGTGATCATTCAGGTCACTTGGAAGAACCACTCTTGAGCTCCATACTGAAACTTTCATTCTGGCTACTTAAATCTTCTTAAGCTTGTACTGCTCCCTCAAGGGGAGTAATCTGAAGAGGATTCTCATGCCATTGAGATCCCCCTGCACTGCAGGGCTTCCTCCCTGGCGTGCCCTCGCTGAATATGGTGCTCGCAGGTACCACAGTGGTGCTGTCAGAACCACAGCACTGCAAGGCTGTGTGTCAATGGGGAAGAAAAGGTTGGCCCATGAAAGGTGGTCTGCTGATTTGACAGGCTAAAAAGGGCAGGCTTTTGTGTGGGTGTGGAACACTCACAGCACTGTGAGTCAGGTTAGGGGACCTTTATGGACAGTAGTGGGAAAGAACTGAGAGGGAAAAGGTACAGTGACAATGATGTCTAATTAATAGAGGTCAGATTTTACCTTGCTGGAGAACCAGATATCCAAATGCAAATAGAGCAGAATCTGGACTTTTAGCAGCAGTGAGAATGCTGATGTTCTATACTGCTTTGGGAGTTTGACTGTAATTAATTGCAGTTCTGAGGAAGACTATTTTATCTTTCACCTCTCAAAGGAGAGAAAAAGAATGGTTGGAAAAGTTAGTTTAAAAATAGCCTGAGGAGTCTGACATATTCAGCTGTGTATACAAAGCTCACCAAATTACAAAAAGAAATATAATACTTAGTAATGGTGTTCTTCTCAATTTCACCAACATTTTTACTTCCTGCCTCCTAAAATGTTGAGATATTTTCAAGTACCTATATTGTGAGTTCATGTGGTTTACTGTCTGACATAGGAGAGCAGGTTATTCTTGGGTTATATTTTTGAGATTTTCCCCTGGAACCGTAAGGATAAGAAGTATGTATTTACATGAAAGATGAGAATATAGTGTGTTTTCTTGACTTCAGGAGTTGGAACTTTAAGAAAGGCTTGCACTTCTGCTCGCTTAGTCAAAGCAGGTTATTTGATGGGTTGGATTGTTACAAGTCAAAATTTCTTTTCTTCAGCTATAATATACAAATAAAAGAGAGATTACATCCATATCCTACTCCAGGATTATCCTAAAGGAAGGAGGTCCATTTCAGGAAGCAGTTGTGACATTCTAGAGAGCGAATGGGTACTTGGGTTCCCCTGGCTGTTGCACTGGGGCCAAGGATGAGAGCCATCAGGTTCTGACCAGCCCTGGCAGGATGAGGGCATTTGGGCTGCAGGATAGTGCTGGTGTAGGGCTCACTGTAAGGCCATAGGCTGCTTCCTGGTTAGATTTTAATTTACGATTTATGTATTATAAACTTGTTAATAAAAGGAGGTGCTGTACCTTTAAGTAGCACATGCCATCTAACCATCAACAGGCATCTCTTGCGGCAGCTTTAGCCTGTTTCTCCAATCATGCCTGCCTAAGTCAATAATGCTTTGCCAAAGCTCCTCGTGCATTAAAGGTTACCGTTTAGCTTGTTCCATGAATCACAGCAGATGCATAACTTGGCAGTGACCATTTCTGTCCCTCCCCTTCTTCGCTTCATACTGACTGCAGCCCCCCAGCTCAGTGCTGACCGAGCCCCCTCCCCCAGCAGGGAGAAGTCATTACATGAAGAGATCAACTTACCAGTTGTCTTCAGAGCAGTGGCTGAGAGCAAAGCTCCTGGTCGGACCGTGAGTGCGAGAGAAAGGGGGAGAGGGAGACAGACTCGTACCTACAAGAGCTCAGGGCTGTGATCCTGAGACACAAGTGCATCTGCTAGCTGTTAGTACTTGGCAGAGGGTTTGCTCCTCCAGGGTAGCTCTAACTTTGGGTAATAATGTTTGTCAGCTACCTGATACTAACGTTGCTCTGCTTTCAAACAGCAGTGTTAGCAAGACCTGGGGGTGAGGTAAGCAAAGTCTTGTCAAAAACCGTCTTGTCACAGTTGCATTTTCTTCATATCTGTTAAGATGGACGTGAATGATTTTTATGCTGCTAGACGTTTTAGAATTGTATTGTTTGTGTTGTGTAAAAAGCTTTTGCTTCTGTTTAGTTTTGGGGGTTTGTTTTGTTTGGGGGATTTCTGTTTGCTTTTTTGCTGTTGCTTTGGGTTTGTTTGGTTGTGGTTTTTTTTTTTTCTTTGCAAAAGCTGAAAGGTGCTAAAGGAGACTAGTTTGAAACTTCTCTGGATTTGGTATACAATATGCTTTCTGTGAGAGATGACTAATTTGTGAATTTTTCTTTACTAACATACGGAGAAATATGATACTCTGCAGCAGTAGATGGTAGCGTTTTGTTCATATTTTCTGCAAAAAATGTGCGCTAGTGAAAAAGTTTTTACACAGGATACATTTTTGGGGATGTGAGCATGTAAAAACTCCAGGCTTCATTACTTTAATAACATTCTTTTTGTGCAAATACATGTAATGTTTAGTCTGGGGCAGGGCAGAAAGAACTTGATTTTTTGAAAAATGTTTATCATATTATTAAAGAGGGACTTTATGCATTCCTAGTATTCCTAATTCCTAACTCTTGAACAGTGGAATAGAACAGCTTTTTCTATGCTTTAAAAAATTGCTACTTGATTTATGAAGAGCCATTTTCCAGATTTTTGTCCTCATCAGAGCAGTTTGTCGTCAAGTACTCATTTCATACCAAAGCAGAAGTTTTAAGCTATTTTTTTGCCATTTAGGGAATAATTCAGCAGGCGTGGTAGTATTAGATACAAAATATTCCATCTATTGAAATTACTAGCAGAAAACACGTTTGATACTCATTCTCCCTTGCTCTACCTGGAATGGGATGCATTTTAAAGGAATTGGATAATTTTGTTCCATAAATATGCCTTCCTTAAGTAAATCTTCTGAAAACAGTGATTAATCTTTAGAGCTTTGTCTTTTGTTAGTCCTGTCATAACTTAGTAGTAGCCTAATGAAGTCCAGATCAATTACTTTCCCTGGTAAAGGTGGAAGTGAACTGGAAAAAACACCTTGTCCAACAGTGTGTGGTTGACACTCTCTGTAGCTCATACAGAAATAAATTTTATTTTGCTTTCAGGGTGTTTTAATAAGAGAATCTGTAACAGCTTTGATTCAAGAAAATGTCTCTTAATGAAATCTTGTGCTGCCTTTGATCTAGTTGAAGCAGGGAAAAGTTTTCAGCAGAGTCTCAACAAATTTAAATGGTTTGATGATCAGAGCAACTGGAAGCTGATCATTGCCCTCTAGTTGTCACAGAAGTTTTTAACTTCCTGGTTGATTGTTATTGAGCACAGAAAATGATAGATGGACTCACCTTGTTCAGACTGAGGGACCTTAAAATCTGTGGTGGCTCATATGGAAAATATTTCTGTCACCACTGCATGCACATGTGGTCTTCAGAGATCCATATAAAGAACAAATCTAGAGCAGCAGCAGTGTTGCCTGCCAATTATCCTCATTAGCAAGTGAAATAAAAGCAATGCTGTGTTCTTACCTGGAAATTAATTTCTGCTGTAAATGTGCAGTGTGGAATGTTTTAGCACTGTGATCCATATGCCAAGTACTTTAAACTGGACTGTTGTTCTTAGGTTTTCAGCTAATACAGCAGACAGAACATAAAAAATTGGCCTGTTGCTTTATCAGTGAATTTTAGGTTGTAGATTTTAGCATAGGTAGTGAGAAATTTTCGCCTTTATTATGTTCATATGGCTAATTTTGGAAATTTCATAATACAAAATATACTGTGTCTACTGTTATTAATATAATTTTTCTTTGTCCTCTATTGTAAGAGACCACCCGATAATCTTGTGCATTTCCCTGCTCCAGCTGCAGAACCTTGGCTACATAAATATTATTTCTCTAGGAAATTACTCGGTAAAGATTTTTCCTGTGGTTGACAGTGAATTGAAGACAGAGAAAATAAGTGAGAAGCCATTTTTTAAAGGAACCTGAACTGTTGTTTTGTGCTCCTTTGAACTGTTTTGTATACTTCTCTGAATATTTTAGTTGATTTATAGGTATGTATTTTTAAAAGTTCTGCTCATAAAACTGTCAGTTTTTGATAGATTATAAAGTCAATGGGAAGTTGCTTTTCTTGCCAGTTTGTTTTTTCCGTATTTTAATGCTGCAGAACTTTTAGCTGTTCAAGAAACAGAAAGTAACAAAAATTCAGGTATTACCTTTTTTCCCATCTAGTTCTTAAGGAACCCCTAACACTTGTTCTAATGTGTGTATGATTATGTTCTGCTTCTCATTTGTTGCTGATTTAAGGCATGACTTGGCACGAAGTCAGTGAAACTGCATTGCATCACTTTTCCATCCAGGAAGGAAATAAGGTTGTATAGATTTGCAGCTTGTACTGCATTTGTATGGCCAAGCCCAAAGTTTGTGTGTGTGTGCTTCTTAGGAAATGAACATGCTGAACTCCTAGCAAAACAGTACTTAATCAAGGTTCCCTCCTTCTCACTTCTTTAATCTGGTGGTTAGGAATCAGCTCTAGCATGAAAATTTTTGGTTTGACTAGATACATTGGGCTTGAGAAATCTTTGAGCAAGTAGGGAGTTTTCCTGAGTAATAGCACATCCCTGTATTTTCAGTTATTCCTAAGCCTATTATTATTCTTCACCCACAAGGAGGTAGCCTTTTAAATACTCTTTTCTCGGTGTACTTGACAGAGGTTTGCATTTGAGAAAAGAATTTCACGTTCCTTGAGAATTCAAGTGAATTCTCCCATTTTAGTAGCTTCTTTAATCCCATACAAATTGACCATAATCAATCTCCTATCTCCCTCAGTACAGGTGTCAGAGAAGCTATGCGAATGTTCCAAAGTCACCAGCCTGGCCTTCTCAGCAATAAAGCAAAACCCAGTTGTACCATTCTTGAATGGTTTGAATTGTTTTCTATTAGTGTTTAAAAAAATTCAGTCTAGCTGACAAAATGTGTGGACAAAGGGCCTCACATATAACTTCAATGTTGATTTGATCTGTATTTTAATGTGATAAGTAATCATAAGCTGACTAATCATCAAAATACACGATATAAACACAGAACTTTCAGCATGTTTAAGTGAATAGGAATGGGTTTTAAGATTTACCACCTAATTATTTTCAGTTCTTGAATAGTGGTTGTTCAGATAACAGCATGTTTTGCTACGTTAATCAAGCTGTTTATAGAAGCAAAAGTTTTAATATATAGATACTATTTAGCTTAAGAGTATTGAATACTACATGCTGTTCAGCTTTCTTCATTAAGTAGTTCAGCATGAAGTGTAGAAGGTACTAAACAGTGTCCTCAAGAGTTGTTTTAATATATTTTTATTATAAATAAATTTCACAGATGTGAAATGCTTCCCTTTGGAATTTGGGCATAAAGAGGGTGAAAAAATTGCGCTCCACCCACTAAAATGAGTAAAGGGAGCCTGAGCAACTCTGAGTGAGACTCTTGGTATGCTACAGACACTGCTGGTTCTGATCTGTGGCTTACGGGCCAGTGCATGGAGTAGTTGTTCTACACAGTGTCCCAAGTTGCAAGACCAGGAATAAACAGACAGGAGTGCAGAGGGACCTTATTGCCATGAGCTCCTGTTCATTTCCACATCCACACTGGTTGGCCTCTCTGCAGTGTGTAGTTTGTCCACAGGAACCAGACAGGCAAAGTGAACTTGTCAGTATTTTAAAAGATCATTCAGTTCTGAACAGGTTCAGGTGTCACAGTCCCCACTGTACAAATGCAACCCATTGCAAGAAACATCTCAGTGTTCATCCCAGTGTCATTGCTTATTTCCATGTGGTACAATATGAATGGTGCTCTCCCTTGTTGATCTTGTTCAAGCAAGAAGGAAAAACACAAAAAAAAAAAACACAAAAGACCCCAAACACCTTGAGATCATGGCCCTTTTGACACTGTCTCTTGACTGGCTATTCTCTTCTCAAGGAGGAGCTCTCTTTCCTGAGACCTACTGGAGTAAAATTTGTGACCTTACTCAGTGGAATCTTCCAGTGTCCCATGGTCAGACCTGATGCGCATGTGGACGCTGGTGTGTGTGCTTGTGAAGAGGCAGGGAGACAACTCACCAGCAGGTTACACGTGCTGCAGCTAATGCAGTTTTGGGCACCTCTGTGAAAGGGCAGCATGGAGAATGAACATGGCAATGCTGCGTGACTGTTGGTGGTCTTCATTTATTACATTCAGCTTTACCAGCCATATTGTCATGGCCATAATTACTGTTGTGTCTGTGGATTTTGTCATCTTCAATTTTTTTATCGTTTTGATAGTCCTGTGAGGTACTGCTGTTACACAGCTGTTACTTATAAATTCCTGGGCCACAAAGGTAAAATACAATTTGGAGGCTCAAAATGTTATCAGTAAGAATGACCTTTATATATGCTTGAAAAATCAGCCTTTCTAGCACATGAATGGTTTTGTATCCAAGCACCGTGTCAAAGAAACTTTGTGTGGCCAGAAAATGAACTAGTTAAGCTATGTCCGCTCAGTCACCAGGCTCGAGTTTAGCTGATGCCACACCTTCAGTCATGGGCAGGGAGCTCATGATGTGGCCCAGTAAAACAAGCATTTCCATCTCTGACTTCCACAGGGCCGGAATATAAGAAAACATAATTTCTCCCACTGACATATGGACAAAAATAATTCCTCATCTCTGTACCTGAGTATTTCCATCTGCAAGCCGAGGTTAATAGGGTTTCCATTGATTCTCCTGAGAAATTGATACGTCACCTTGACTGTTGCTTTCCCATAAAAACATCACCCTTAACCCTTCTGTTTATGAAGCATGAGAATGTTTGAGAACATTTGTGGCCTGGTAACTAAGGAGGGATTGAACCATTTATTTATTAAGCATATGTAAAAGAAAGTTTTTTGGATTTACTTTAAAATTACCTGATTAGAAAAGGGAGATGGTAGTTTACATATGGCAGTAACTGCTGACTTCACCAGTAAAACGTCTGAAAGTGAGACATACCATAGTTGAAAAATAATTCTGTCAAGTAAATATCCACAGCCTTGGACAAATTATAAGAATGTGCTCTATGTATTGGTGTAAGTACCACAGTACATGTTTATTTGACCTCTGACATTCTTGCCTCACTCTCCCCAGCTTTGTTGTCTGTCTCAACTGCAGTATTAGTAGTACCACCCTGGTTTGCTTTGAAAACTCTGGTGTAAACTTAGTGTAGTAGAATGTTCAGTTTGGAGTTAATTACATTCTAGCAAAATGACTCAAAACTGTGTTCTTTTATCCTATGTGATTAGGGGGAATAAATGTTCTTCCAATTTTATTCTCAGCATTTCTGTATGGCATTATTTCTTCCTGTATGGTGTATCTGTGCCTATTCTTGTGGGAAAGACAGGACTGTGATCCCAGCAGAGTGGTGTGTACTGACCAAAGTCTGTAAGGATATTTCCCTAATGGCTCTCTAGATCTGAAGTTTTTTGGCTTTGGGCTCTGATTCAGGCTATGCTGAGCTTCTTGTTCCATGCCATAAACATCTAAAAGACGGATTGAGGGCTACAGTAATTCCCACAGTAATTACAGCATCATGCTCAGTCCTAGCATAGTTAAGCTAAATTCATTAAGTCATTACCAAAGAAATGGTTACGTGTGATGGATGAGCTAATTTGTTTCTGAGACATGATAGACCATTTTCTGGAAAGCTGTTCCAGAAACTTGTTGGATTACTTATTAGATAGACACATGTTTAAATGAATTTGCCATTAATTTTACACCTGGAAATACTATTTTCCCTAGAAACTAAAAGTTTACAAAATACTTTCCTAATCATATTTCATTATCAGTTTCCATTCTTTTGATTTGCTTTATTTTTTTCCACCTTTGATTTTTGAAGTAATAATTCTCTTAAAATTGAGTTCTAATGAATGTATTTTTATCATTATAATGTAAATGCTTTTTCTTCTGGCATAGTGAGTTTAGCTCATTTTCTGAGGATTTTAATATTTTTTCCAAACATGCTGAGCATATAAATGGAGCAATGGATTTAGAAGGCAGGTAGTTAATATTAGGATGTATTGAAAGGTATTCACAAACAACAGAAAAGGAGGGAATAAAGATATAGTAAGTAAAATAAGTCCCTCTAATTGTTTTGTAAATCATAACAGTCATTGTATAAATAGGTTTTTCTTCTAAAGACTTCTTTGGTTTTCCTATCTCTTTATGGCAATGTTATAAGGCTCTGAATTTTTAAGGGCTCTGATGTATAATAGGGCACAGGAATGTGTTCCAAGACTCATAAAATCTTTAATTAAAAGAATGGAAATTCTTGTAAACTCCTGGTGGTTGCCTTTAAGTAATATCACTTCTTAAAACACTTCCCGCTCCCCCAAGCCTGTGAGATTATCTTGCATTTTGTTACAGCACTGTTACATTCTGCTGGTGGATGATGTACCCATTTTAGGGAAACAAGTTGATTATCAGAATTCCCCAGCCTTTCTGGAAGGGAGACCTGGCACACAAAAGAGACTGTGCTGAGTAACTAAACAAATGCTTTGCTGTTAAAAGTCAAAACGGAATTTTGCTACTAGCTTTCCTGGAGACACACTGCTGTAGGTGGGTTACTGCCAGTGCTCACTGAGCTGTTGCTCAGAGCCTCTGAGTAAAGAGTTGGGGGCAGTTGTGCAGCCATCAGGAACATAAAGCAAATTTTCAATGCATGGTTGAAAGACAGTGGGTGGAAGGGGACTGGTATGTGACACATATTCCTGTCCTTACTTGATCTGTGGCTTTCTCCATTTTTCCTTCAGTATCACTTGCTGTTCATGGCAGCCAAAAGGACAGCAGCAGGGATCAAGCATCATTCACTGGTGTGTAAGGACCCAAGGGCACCAACACAGCAATTATATCACTGACAGCACCTACATGCTTCTCTTTAAAGAGCCCTGCTAAATGAGACACATGAAAGTGAAGCATGAGAGAGTATTAAATTAAAGGTTTGCCTGTGTATGTCATTGCCTGAAGCTGTTGATCTGTTTCTTCATGGGTTACAGGTATTATTTTCCCAGCATGTGGGTTGTGAGGAAAGTTTTATCAAGAGACAGAAGTTTTTGACAAATTTCCACTCCCATCTATTTGGCAGTCACAGGAAAAGGAGGTGAATTAGGAGTCAATAAATTAATTCTCCAAGCATAGCTGCTTTTTGACTGAAGCATAATGTTTAGTTCCATTTTTCATGAGATTTCTTCCCAAAATGTCATGATGATGGGAATAAATCCTTAAATACTTTTGACTTCAAGACAAATCCTTTTGTTATTCAGATTTTTAATCAAAATTAAAAGATTTTTTAAAAACTGTTTTTTGAGAAGGTGCTGACTAATCGCAGGTAGGTGATAATATAGTAGTAGGAAGCTTGGTATTTAATATAAAATTGCCTCCTTGCGTCTCAGAAATTGCAATTATAGGAGCAATGGTAAAAGCATGTGGAAATGCTGCATTTTGATCCCAAACAGTTAATAGATTTACCATAAGAAATCACCCCCTTTGAGGAAAGATCTCATGTTTCTCTTAATGTAGCTATTCCACTATACATTTCAGATGAGCTTTAAGTAACTACTGCAGAGACAACAAAGCCACATTTGATAACATTTGGTGTGTGGAGGGTATATTAACATCTGTACATGAACAGAATGTCTGAAACACGTGCTGGACTCTTGCTTGTAAGTACTTGAAAACTGAGATTTATTTAGTGCTCGAACGAGCAGATGATAGTGAAGTATTCTAGCCAGGGGCACCAACTGTTTTGGTGTTGTTAACTATGAGCCAATATCCTCTAGAAAAGCACAAGGACACAGAATAACTATGTAAATAACTTTTCTTATTTCCTTATTAAATGGAAAAT
>NW_008236184.1:2697716-2727963 GCF_000691975.1 Corvus brachyrhynchos
AGTGGCAGAATTATCTTGTTGAAGCCAATCTGTTGAACTGAAGACAATTTCATTAAACATTTCCTTATATATTTTGATAGTGAGAAGCTCAGGCACAGGTTCTCTCTGTGCTATGGAGAAACTGAAGAGACAAAGTGATAGGTGCATAGTACCCAGGTGACACAGAGCTGATGGGTGCATAGTGGCCGTGCCATTGAGGGCTGCACACATGTACTCTGCTCGTGACATGAGGTGGTTATGGTGTCATTTGCTATGTGACTGCATCTCATCCTTTTGAAAATTTTGAGTACTCAGGTGATTCTTCAGTATTTCAAGGTTAACTCTTCAGTGTTATGCTGAGGATCCCTGGTTGGAGCATATACCAAATGCTCATAACCGGTTACATTTGATAGGGTGCTTGGCTGTTGGTGGTATAATGGCTCTGGGATGAACAATGCATTACCAAAGAAACCAATAATTAAGAATGATCTACACAAGAAACAGAAATATTTCTTCAGCTGCTTTATTATGGTTCAGGAAATGAACAAAGCTAAAGCAAAGCAAAATGATAAGTAATTCCAGCATCAGACCATTGTGATAGTGGAGGTAAGAAAACATCTAGTGCATTCAGCTGTCACAGTGTGGCTATTGGGAATTATCTCTAGTTAAGACCACGTTAGCAGAGGCTGGCTTGTGTCCTGCCTTTTCTTTCTGAATGACCACCACTTCTAATTTTCAGATGAGAGTGGGAAATACTAGGAATGACAACTAATGTCATGATGCTTCATTTGTAATCATAGAAATGGGTTTCTAACCATGTAAAAACGGTTAATAACTAAGTAAAACCATGCTCAGGATTCAGTTTAAGGTAAACTGTCATAGTGACTTGTTCAGAAGAAATTAAAAAGTTTAGTAGTCTCAATTTTAGAGGTACTAGCTTCCCTTCACCTAGCTGTGTCAATACTGAGAGGCTTTAAAGGAACCTCTCAAGTACAGTTCTAATGTCTTCTTTGTTCTTACTCCTAACAAATTACCTAACTGTCACACTATGTTAAAGGTGTTAATAAATGTTATTTCTTAAGTGGGGGCTTTTCCTGTGCATCATTTTTGCTTTAGTAGTAGATACATTGATTCATTTGGCATGTTTCAGTTTTGTTGTTCTCGCTGCAGTATATTCTGCTTGTGACAAATGATCCATCTAATTCTTTTATGAATTTCCCAAAGGCAATTTTAGGAAAGAAGAATCTGCAAATCTGCAAAGACATTTGGTGTACTGAAAAACTGGGAGTTACTTGAAAAAATCTAGTACATTTTTCCATGTTGTCAGAAGTCAGTATTGATGCACAGAAGTCCATTAGTCCTTGGAAAGAATGGCAGTTGGTGTAGCTCCAGCTGTATATGCAGCCGTTCATTTTAAGAATTGATTGAGAGCAGATGAGATCAAAAGTTAACATCTGCAGCTGTTTCTGGCTGCTAAATAAGCATTAAGGACCTGGTGAAGCTGTATTTTAGGGAAGAATAAACACTAGAGAACTTGCAAGCATGAATTTCAATGTTAATAGTACTATGGCACTGTTCTCACTCAAGTTTCAAGTTTTGGGTTCTTCCCTCTGTTGAATAGAAGGCTGGGAATACCTAGTGAGCAAGTTAAAATTTGCACAACTTCACATCTTCCTGTAAAACAAATTAGTTCTTGGATAACAAACTAATGTTGCCAGAAAATGCTAATACTTCTGCTTCAAGTCAGAAGGAAATTTCTACTTCATCATAAACAGTTTGGCAACATTTTAGAAAGTAAGAAGTGAATGCTGTTAAAACATTGTTTGCTTTGAGAGGATTTGGCCAAGGAAAGTAAGGAAATGACCTGAAAAACAATCAGCCTTGTGGAAACTACTGGAGACTTCATTAGGGAGACATTGCAGGGAAGCAAGTGGAGGATCAGCACTGGGAATGTCAAGGTGAAGTCTTGGCTCAGATGAAGATGATGAAAGCCAAATTGTCACTGATTTTAAACTGTCATTATTCGTGTTTTGATCTCAGCAACTGAGGATTTAGGAAAGATGTCATTAGCCAAATTCCGCTGCCTTGATTAGATGCAAATTTTCCTATGTGCGTTATACAAATATCTGTACAATGGCTGAGTTGTAAGTGCATTGGTTGGGAGGATCTGGAAATAAATGTGGTATCCTGCAACATAAGGAATGAAAAAAACATCTGGTGTGGGATATTTCTAAAAATAGTAAGAGCTGACTAAACTCTGCGCAAACCTTTTTAAATTTTAGAATAGTGCTAAAATTCAGCAGATGTGCTGTCCCTTTTTCATTCATAAAAGTCCTATGGCTTAATAAGTTTCTGATTTTTATGTATTTATTTATTAAATTGCATTTTAATGATATAATTTTTATAATGACATTTGCCATTATTTGCTTTGAGTCTATGAGAATTTTAAGCCTTTCTCTCAGAGATCACTTACACTATTAGTACGTTATTCACTCACTGAATTATCAAACTTAGAGATATGAAGAGGTAGTTAATTTTTTATCCAATCTGAAATAATTATACAATAATTAGCTGATAATTGCAGACCCCTGAGACACTTCTGCTTGTCTGCTTCCGAAGATGACAGTGGTGTTTACCAGTGTATTCACATGTACATATAAATGTAATCATTGAGTCTCTTTGTGGTATCTTTTTTTTCATCAGAACATTCAATTTTGAAAATACTTCTTGAATCAGACAAAGAAAAGTGTTTTTTAATCATTCTTCCATGACTTGTTATTGACAAAGTGTCCTTGATGCGCTCTTGGTATTTATTGTGTCCCTGAGACAAGTGAACATGAACTGCTAATTTTAGTTGTATTTTATGGCATCCTCCGGATAGCAAATGTAATGTAGTATTGCTCCTCAGTTGACACCATTTGTAGTGGATTTCAGGCTTGGTGTGTGTCCTTGGAGGCTTCATAAAGCCCAAACTACACACCACAGATTGTGAGGTCACATCACCAGTTGTACAACATGATCACATGCATGTCTGGATTGCTTTAACAGTTGGGTGGCTGTGGTTTTCTCGGATTTTGGCTTTATTTTTCTATTTTTATATCTATCCTTTAAATTGGTTTCTACTAGGGGTTTGTCGAACCTCTTCAGATAAAATGGGAACTGCGGAAACCTTATCATTTCTGGTCAGGAATCAAACTAAATTTCATGTCCTTGAAGCTCTAAAAAATGTAATTAAATTTTCTTCCTGGTATTTTTACTGTTTTGTCTAGACAGAAAAAAATAAATAGAAGCTTTAATAGTCATATTGGAATAGAAGATTAGAATTGTCCTTGTGGATAAGGATATCCAAGTTCCTGTTTCAGGTCACCTACTCTTATGATCTTTCATACAACAATTTCTATTTTCCTTCCTTTTATATCTCCTTTGATCCTTGAAGGCTCAGAGATAAGTAGTTAAATTTAGAAATATGCTTTTTGTTTGGAAATAAACCTGAAAAAGTTGGATAGTCTGAATATTTGACAATTTCCCAGAAAATATGTGAAATGAAGTTTTACAATAGTAACTAAGAGAAAAGGCAACCTTCAGATATTTTGGGATGGTTTTTTTGATTTGGAATGTCATCAGAATTGTTTTGCCAGCTTTAGTTTCTTCTATCTGTACATTAATTTCTGTAGCTGCTTCAGCTTTGATGACACAGGCATCTTGTAGCACTGTCTTGTATTGTCTTGTACCATAGGGACCCTTTATTGTCTGGTTAATCAAATATTTCCAATAAAGCTTTTCTGATGATGTAACATTGAGAACAGATAGTTTCTGTATGGATGTTCTAACAGAGGTAAGATGGGCTTACACTGTCAGGTGTTCCTGGTGGAGTTCTAGTAGGACCCCTTTCTTCTACATAATCTGTTCTCAAAAACTGTGGTGCCTGTCTCAAATGCGTGGGGAAGCTAGTGATGTTTCCACGGTGATTAAAACTGGTCAGGCCTTAAAACTTCCCATTGACTAGTTCCTGTTCTGCCATATGTTTCTTGTCTTTTCCTTGCTTAACTTAAGAAGTAGGAGACTTATGGTTGGGTTTTTAGCTACGTCAGCATCACAAAGTACTGCTCAGCTGTAGGTATTCTTTCTTGTCAACTCTGTTTCATGAGAGTAGACTTTTCTCATCTGTTAAATAGGGGTACTCAAAATTGTTAGATGGTAGAATGCCTACAAGGAAAGCTGTATCTCATGACACTCCGAAAGTTATTTCCATTTTCAAGTCCTCTGTGCTGTTCACTTCTGTAATGTTGTATTCACCTTGCCAAACTTAGGTTCATCTGGGAATCCTGAGGTAAACTGAGGGAGTCCCAAGCCACAGGGCAGCATCAAAGTGTCCACAAATGGTCTTAAAAATTGCTGGTGTCACTAATCCCTTATTAGATATAATGAGGCCCTAAAATTTCTTTTTGAATTGCCTTCATTAACCTGAGTCCTATGTAACTTGGAGAGGCAGATTTTAAATGTCTTTGTTAACATAGCAGGAGAGGTTATTAGAGGTTAATCCCTGAAGCATGACAGTTTTTATGCAGCCATAAATTTATTTGTGTTCGTTAAAAATACAAATGGTTTAAAGTTCAGCCCTTGCAGTCTGTCTGGAGCTTAACTCAATGCACAATCATGGCACATTTCCAGATAGTGGTTGTGCCAGGCTACAAGAGTTGGTTTCCCTGTAGTGGTGAAGCTGAAACCATCTGACTCCACATACTTGAAGTCAGTTTACTGTTGAATTGGCAGCAGTTGCGGTCAGGCTTCAGTTGTAAGAAAATGCTTTATTGCTTCCAAGTTTCCCTTTCAGCAAAGAACACTTAGAAGACCATAAAACTGTCTGTGTCTTTCTAAGATCTATCATGGCAGCCTGGTAGAACAGCATGTATTTTTCATTTGAAGAGTTAGTGTTTTCCAGTTATGTGGAAGGCTTAACTAGCAATATTTATTTGTCCTCTGACTTGTTTCCTGTTGTTTTCCTCTGTCCCTTCTGAAATGCATGGATCTGCATCAACAATATGGAGAGTTTAGTTCCTCTACTGGTTTTAAAACAGCGGGAGATGCAAGTGATGGAAATACCTGCTGCAGGATAGTTCAGCACTCTTGTCAAAAAGAAAAGCAGATAAGTGCCACAGAAGTTTAAACTAATACTCTGTGTCAAGTGGCACAAGGTGATACCTCAGTGTTAATCTCCAAGATAAATTCCATCCTCACTGCTTTTTTTGTGCATGGTAACTGTGCCTGCTAATCCATTTGCAAGGACCATTGACTTTAGAAATTCCATTTTTGCTTGCCTTTGCCCACATTTTTAGGTAAGTACAGCAGTGGCATAACAAATTATCACACATGGCTTCTGTCTCAGATGCGTTTGTTGGCTTCTTTCAGATAAACCTTACATAAATCTTTTGAAAAGTAAAGTGTGTGGTTGATACATTGGTGAGAATGTTTTCTCTTGGTTTCTTACAGGTGCAGAACAGAGAAAACTAATGAAAGAACTTAAGGTGTTAGATTATTTTGATAGTGGTATGTCATGCATTCTTATCAAGGTCTTAAGCTCAAGCTGAATAAAAGTATTCAGTTAATATATCAAAAGTTGAGTGTATATACGTTGGAAACCTACTTATGGGTTTGAATCTAAACTTAAAAGAAGTTAAAAAGGGGAGTAAGGGAAACATATGGAAAAATTAAAAATTAAGCTTGATACTTAAAATGCAGTTTGGTGGAATGTCAAGGGGTGGCTTACATGGGTTTAATCAAATTAATGCTTCATTGTAAAGCTTTTAATTGTTTCCCTTCTGCATGAACTAGTTTTCATTCTTAACCCCCACATCTGTTTTCTCACAATACTGATGGTGTTTACGGCTGTCCAAATCTGAGAACACAGACCAAATTCACACAGAGTGCATGTACATATTTGTGAGAGAAAATAAAACTTCGAGGCTGTGATGCCTCAAAGACCCAGAATGGACATGTCACATCAGTGATTATCTGTAAAATAGCAAAGTGTTTTGTTTTCTATGAAGCATTTCTCCGAATCTAAATTTTCTAGAGGGGCTATGGGACATACTGAAGAATAGGTTCTCATGAATTACAGTAGGACATGGAAAAGATGAGGTTTTAAGCAGAGCTTCCCACTCAGGAGATACACAGCTCAAAGCAGAGCTGCATGTTCAAGTAATCATTGTCTGCCTTTTTGTAGAGAAGTTTTTATTTTAGGTCCCAGATTTTTTTTCATGATTGCTGTGTTAGAAGTTGTACTGAAAAGCTTTAACTGCACACAGAGTTAGTGTCAGCCTGGTCACTTTACCAATGGTCATACAAGCCTTTCTCTCTTCCTTTTGTCATATGCGTTCTACAGCATAATGGAAGTAATACGAAATTATTAGGATGCTTATTTTAAGGTAAGTTTAGATTAGATATAAGAGAGAAATTCTTCCCAGTGAGGGTGGTTGGACACTCTCACAGGTTGCCCAGAGAAGCTGTGGATGCCACATTCCTGGAAGTGTTCAATGGGGCTTGGAGCAACCTGGGGTAATGGAAGGTGTCCCTGCCCATGGTAGAGGGGTTGGAACTGGATCACGTTCAAGGTCCCTTCCAACCCAAACCATTCTATGTTTTTGTGTTGTAAAGTAATTTATGATCTTCATGGCTGGAAACATGAGCTACTTACATGCAGCCATGACTTTCACTCACATTCTCCTCAGCTTACAGAGCCATGTACGTTCTGAGCCAAACCCAGTGGTTCTTACCCAGGCAAAACTCCCACTGACTTCACTCACTTCAGTGGGAGTTTTGCCTAAGTAAAGACTGAAGGATTTGGATCACCAAACTTTGAACAAAAAGTTTTCTATAACTTTGGGCTGAATTGCACAGAAGGCAGTGGGTGTTTGAAGGAAAAAGGAAATACACTTCTTTTCTACAATAATTTCATCCCTGTTAGTGCTGAAGTTAAAAGCATTCCTTTTGAGAAAGCCTCACTTCTAAACTCTGCCAGTGTCTTGGGCTGAGGACATTAAGAATTACATCTGGAATTCTTTGTACTGTATTGCCAAGTTTAAGGAGATACTCTTTAATGAATTGGAGTAAGTATTAGTATGGTTGGTGTTTTTGTCATGTGGTAAGAGAATAGATGTTCTGTGAAATATAGCAGTGTACTTGCTTTTTCTTGCTTTAAATTTAAAACAAAGACTGGCAAGTATCACAAATATAAAAACCTTGAACCAAATCCAGGAAAATTCTGTTTCTTTATACAATACAATAAATATACAAAACTCCATCTTAAAATTATTAACTGCTTACAACTTGTTTTAATGTCTTCTCCAGTAAAATGCAGTTAGAACAGTTTTCCTCATCACAGTGTTTGCTGCCCAGATAGCATATGCCCAGATGACTGTATAGTTTTTACACAACAGTGCAGAATAAGTATTAAATACGAATAAATAAGAATATTAGTGTGTTACACCCACTTTTCCCTTGTGCTTATGTCCAGTCAAAATAAAAGATACTGAAGAAGCAAGTGTGGGCTACTTACATAGCACAAATAGGCAGTAGCATCTCCCTAGGTATTGTACAATGGAATTGAGGACTTCAACACTGAACAGGATGTGAGGAATTTTTCATGTGAATCTAGGTTTTATGCTTTCCTGCTTGTAGAGGCTGAGCATGTCATACAGGTGGCCTCTTGAAATGTTTTTGTGGGCCAAGGTGGTGGTTGATGGGAATTGTTCAGGCATATTTGCTTTTCTAGGATCACTTTATCTGCTCTCTTCATTGGTGGTTAGATTAGGTACCACAGTAGCTCTAATCTGTGGTGTTCTGCATAGCACTGGAGAATGTAAAGGAATGTGGAAATGGAACGGGGAAACCTTGATGAAACCTCGTGCTGAACCCTGGCATCCTGAAACCTTGCCTCTGGATAGAAATCCTGTGGTGGATCTGTGGCCCAGGCTAGGAGGAAGGGAAGCCTGCCAGGGAGGTCTGGAGCCACACAGGACTGTAGGGAGGGGATGGAAGGGCTGGATCCTAAACCATGGATAGTTTATTCAGCCCTACAAATTTCATAGTTCCTTTTATACAGTGAACATCACCCAAACTCTTTGTTAAGGTTAGGCAGGGTTTGAAAATGTTGTGTTAGAACTTCAAAGTGCTGCAAATTTTGCTCTAGGGTAGAAAGCAGAATATTTAGGCTCTTTTTTAGTTCTAGTATCAGGTTTCTAAAACTCCCTATGATAGGACTTTCCTTTATACTGAGACTGTATGCATTATATCCAGAATAATAGAAATAGGTTTTTGGAAAAAAAACCACAAAGGGACAGACCGACTTAAATCATTATTTCTTTCAATTCTAATCCACACTTAGAGATTTTTAACAAATATATAGTAAGAAACATCATGTAGTGACTTTTTAATCGCTTCATATGAAATGGTATTTGCAATCTGTGCTAAATTCTTCAGAAAGACAATATTTTAAAAGTAAGATGATGAGTACCTAATAGGCCTCATTCTGTGGTCTTTATAAAGCTTCCTGGGCCTACATTTTGCAAGTCTGTGCTCCTTGCATAAACTCTTTGAATTTCCTGGTCATTGATCCTGCTCAGCACAGTGAAGGAGCAGAGAATTACTTTTCCTCCTGTCCTGTTAGCTGTGGGCTTGAATATCTATTTGGTCTTATGTTGCAGAGCACACAGTGGTGGAAACTCTTGGCTCTGCTTCATGTATAGAGCACCGAAGAGTGGAAATTTCTGGCTCTGCTTCATGTTAGTTTGCACTTCAGGCGACTTACTCAGCACCAGTGTTGGATCACAGAATCTTTTTTCCTAGATGCCATCTTTGTAGTCTGACAGGTACAATGGTCCCAACTACCACATAGCTCACTCACCCTCACTTCTTGAGCAGGAGAGAGACTGGCAAAAACTCATCTGGACCAGTCCTGCAAAGGTCTGGGAATTTTAAGGCTGTCAGGCAGAACTTTCCAATGAAGGAGACGTACCTCACATTGTAACTGTCATTACTAGAAGCACTGCTGGGCTTTATCAGTGTGAAATGACAAAACAGTGTGAAGACATTTAACTGAAAGTTTCATGTAATTACCTCCACTAGTAGTGATTGCGTTATCTTTGAGTTGTCATTTTTACATAACACACCCGTTGTTTATAACCTATGTGATTAAAAGCAAAAGAGTGTAATCTACCTTAAAAGCTAAATTATATTTCCACGAAGAATGAGGATATCAGGCCAACCACAGCTCTCAGTCAATGGGCCTTACTGTTCAGGAAGCAAAGATTAATACTCAGCAGTGCTTGCCAGGCAGAACAAATAAGACGTGCAGTCAATTCTGCAAATTGAGGAGACAGGTCTTGAAAAACTATCTGTTAACCTACAGCCTTAAAATTAGGACTCTTCCATAGTCCTGACAAAACTTAGAAATGTAAGATAACACATTTTGAAAAGAGCAGCAAGTAGAATGAGGGTAGGTGAGACACTTCGTATTGTCGTGCTTTGGCAAGACTGAAGTAGTGATTGACTTAATGTCAGAATAACTCACTTGAGGATGTAAATGCATTTTAATTCTTAATTTAATTCTTTTAAATTGTAAATAGTTTAATTGGTAGTGTAAATGGTTCAATTATTTGCATTTGCTTACACTTACAGATTGGTTCTCACACACAAACTCTTCTCAGTCTAGCATTAAGAAGTAGTCTGTACTTTAAGTTGCCACGTGTTTACCATATATTTAGTGATTTTCTCTAAAAATCACAAATTACACTTGTAGTTGGTGTTATAATAATATGGTCTCTTTTCAATTAACAATTTTAAGCTATTAACATCTTTTAACAGTGCCAGAAAAACTGTTTTTTGAAGATACTTTGGTTTAGAACTGACGGCTAGCTTGTTAATAATAGTGAATTTTCAGCTTCATCAAACATAAGAAAACGTTTCAGAATTCTAGAAAGAAGCTTTCCAAATTTATCCAGCAAATGGGAGGTTTTTAGGGGTAAAATTAACAAGAAAATATGGCTTGCTATGGATCTTACCCTTCATATCTCTGGAAATTAAGGTGATAAAACTATACAGTGGCTTATGAAAGTGGTTTTTGTGGTTAAATCTCAAGTCAAGTTGATTTTACCACTGGCACTGACATATCCATGTCTACTCTGAAACACCAAGACAGATCTGTCAAAATAGTCTGGCTGGGATCACTTCTGTGCAATGTGGAGGGCAAGGAATGCCCTTTCCAGGCCCCTCTCTGTCTCCTGGGTTGGCTCTTGCTTAGTGAGGAGGACTTGGGGTTTTTGACACATCTTGTCTAACCTTACAGGTAGTTAGGAGTGACTTTTCAACTTAGAAACTCACTCCATAAATCCAAAGAAGAGTTGCTGGGCATTGTCCCTTTTTCTTGTTCAGGGTAACTTCATGGCAGCAGTTGTTGTGCCTGTTGCAGCAACAGGAGCAGGAGGGGTGAACGTGACCTGCTGTAACACCCAGCCATTCTCTCTTGCCAGAGTGTAGTCTTCTCTGCCAAGCTGTGATGCGCTGAGCTTTCTCTCTTGACACGAACATCATGTTTTTCAATTTTATTGTAATGAACAGTGTCCTTTGTTAGCAACACAGGCTTTTTTTTAAAAAACTGTTGCTTGGCTGTTTTTTCTGGAGCTCATACATGTTTTCATCCATAACAATGTGAATATTTTTGATACAATTCTGTACGCAGACTTCTGTGTAATTTTGAAGATGTCAGTTTTGAAGATGTCCGTCAATGTTACGGTTTTACCTCTGTGCAAATATTCTGATGACACTGTGCCTTACTGTTTCTTGGAATATTTCAAAACTCCTTTTGTAAGATTTTTTTTTTACAGTGCATTCTCTAGACATAACTGTAATCTAACTAATGGAAAATGGTTCAAAATTCTCCATAGGAATAGAATGACTCGTCAACCATCAATTGGCATCAGAATGGAGACTAGTCTATGCGATCTGCTTGCTTGTAAAATTCCCTCATTGTATCCTCTGCTAATCTGATTATTAATGTTTCAGTTGATTGCTTTACCTTAAAACTTTTTCCTCAGCCAGCACTGATGTCTTTGCAATCTGTTACAATTTCACAGCCAGTCTGTCATCACTAAAAATACAGTTTGGTAGTACTATGTAATATAATTTTCCTTCCTTTATGTTCTTGAAGTAGTTTCCTACAGTAAATTTTATTAAAACAACATTGTACTATCAGTCTTTTCTTTCAGCTCTGGAGTTTCATTTGTACTGAACAATCAGGCAATTTTTTCATGTGTTGGATTTAATTTGCTGATGATACGGATGTTAAAGGTAGATGTATGCAATACAAATGCACTCTGGAATGTTCATATGGAAATATATTTATTAATATGCAATTAGTTGCCTGTATAACATGGCTGTGGGCACATTCTGGATAATAATAAAGCTGATTAGAGTACTGGTTTTCAGCAAATTGATGACATCTTGTTGACAGCAATTTATATAGCCCTTCAGGTATTTTGGCATAAGGAGATACTGCACATTTTGATAGTGCTCCCTGATTATTTTAAAGACTAGGGAGCACATTATCCTGTGACTCTCTGGTTCCCAAGTGATGTAAAATAAAACTGCTTAAAAACTGTTCTGGTGGACTGCTTTGTCCAGGTGAATCTTGGAGAAGTAAAGATCTAGATTATATGGAATTTGTGTGGTTAAGATTTCGAAAGCATTACTTGCATTTTAGTACTTTTCCATATAATCACCTAGCTGACTTAAGGCAATCTTAGGACTCATGAAGGAGTTGGAATTTTCTGATTGACTTTCAGCGGATTTCAAGGACAGCTCTTTTCTTTCCTTGTGTAATGGTACAGTTTGATAATTAATTTCCCCCCATTTTTTATTCCTTTGTGCTTGTTTTTTATTTAATCTCAAGTTTGTTGTGAGTTTCTTAATACTTCATTGTATTATTTCACACATTTTTAAATGACATGAGCTTCATGTATCATTCCCTTTTTCAGTCACAGCTGCTTTGTGCACTGTGATCAGTTTGCTGTGTAATAGAGCTGCTGAAACTGCACATGGTTAGTTGTGTGTGGTTCTGCATGCACACTGTGCATGATGCTCACATGATGAGAGAAAATTTGGTTCCCTCCACTTCTTTTTGCTGGGAAACCCTCACTGTTTATGTCCTCTGTAGCTGGAGAATTGTCCTCTTTGGTGCATACAAGCTCCTCCATTGCCTAGGATGGAGCTGTGCTTCTTGGATACTTACATAGGGGTGAATGCAGAAAACAGATGCTTGCATGACTGTTGCCAAATTTGATCAGGATATTGATTCAGTATAACAGCAAATACAGCTGCCAGAATTCTGTGCTCTGGACTATTTTATGAATTTGTTCCAGGTGGAAATTCACCTCTCTTCCTTCTCTCCTTCCTCCGATGGGAAACCAAACAGTTTGTTGGCTTGGCTGGGTCTTTCCTTGCTTGCCATTGGTACTTTGTTGGCTCTTTCCATATAGCTTTTGGCTGTCTCTCTAATTGGAACAATCTAAGTTTGCCAGGACTTTTATTGACACTGTACTGCCTGCTTTTGTAGTTGCTTGTTTTGTACTACTTTGTGCTAGGGAAAAGAGAGAGTTTATTTTGCTTTTGTGTTTGTGTGTGTGAAGTGAGTCTGGACATATTGCAGGACTGGAATGAGGAAATTATTCAGGTGTGGGGTTTTTCTCAGCTGTACTAATTCGTATGAGTGGATGCTATAGTTAGTCTCATTTTTACAAGGACTTATTATTATATCAGTCTTAGATACCTTGTGACATCCATTTTGGCAAGCTAATTGTATTGTAAGCCCTTAAATGTAGATGTCACCATATTTTTCTGGGATGTTGTATAACTTGTGTTGCTACTGTACACACTTCTATGACATTTCTCTTTTAACTGCTGCTTATTTGTGACACACTGTTAAGTTAGGGCTCAGTCCTGAAGATGTGATTCAGGGCCTTATTCAGAGTAATGTCTCCACTGTAGTCATAACTTGCAGTTCTTCATACCTGATAAGATTGTGTCCCTATAGTTGGCCACTGAGTGTATGGTGGTGGGCACTCGAGTAGATTTTTAGGAGAATCATAATTAGATAGCATTTCTAAAGAATTGAATACTATTTCGAATTCAGAAAGTTGTATATGACTTAGAATCGGATAAGAATACCGAAACTGTATCGACTGTATGTACCATAAAAGCTTAGATGAGTAGATGTGCTCAAAATAGATTTTAATTCTACTTTGATGAATAGCATAAAAATGATTGCAGAGTTTTTGGGCTGTGGGCTTCTAGACAACTGAGCAAGCAAAACAGTCTTGGGCAGGAGAACAGTTGTCCGGGGTGTCTGGCTGGTTGTCAAAGAATTTGCACTGTTCATACTGTGATGGGCACTTGTGTTTGCATTGGACAGTTGGAATTGCTATACCGAAGCAAATATTAGTCAGAGTGCCTGCTGGTTGTGTAGGACCAGTTCAGTAAATCCCACTCCAGAGGCACTGGGAAATGGAGGTAGGTGGGACATGCATCTCATCAGCTGTTGCTGAATTATATTGTGGAAAAGTGCTACATTTTTTCCACAGAGCTTGCCTGATTGAGAAATACGTGGGTTTTTTCCCAATAAATGAAGTAGAAGAATTACTGTTGAATTTAGTGCCCAGATAAAGTATTTAGGAGGCTAAGCACAACACTCTTCATCATTTCTCTCTCCCTACTCCCTGCTATGGATAAAGATAATTGAGTGATAAAGTAAAGAGAAAAGATGGGAGAAAAACAGGCAGGATTGAAAAAGGAATGGGACTCAAATCCTTCACAGCAGCTAGCAGAGTAATGTTTTTGCCTGCAAGCCACAGCAGGTACAATAGAACTAAGTGAAAGAAATCAACAGTTTTCTATTTGACAAGCACTCACTGGCAGAGTAATACATTTTGAAACAGCAGAATTAAATGGAAGAAAATCCTAAGTTTACAGCCAGAAGAAATTTTGTATTTCTTTCCAGCAAGAGCCTAAATGTGGATCTGCCTTGAATAAAAATGCGGTGTTACTTTGACTTCCTATAATGTACTTTATCAGGCACTTGGAGTAGAAAGAATAAACCTAAAGAGTAAGAGCCCTAGAAGAGTTGTTTTTGTGATTTTGCTGGGGATCAAGCATGGGCAGACTGATTAATCCAAACTGTCATGTCTTGGCATAAATAATGTGTAATAATTACATTACATCAGTGAGTTTGCTGGTACTTTGGAGTGAGTGAGAGATTTTGAAATGTCTAAAATACAACTGAAACTGAAATTGTGTGTAATTGGTGCCATACAGTGAGTGAGTGAGAATATTACATAATCCCTGAGGCCGAGCTAAATTGCTGACAGATGGATTGTACATTCTAAGAACAGAAGTGCTAGGAAAAAGATGCATGTGCTTTGCTGTTAGTATGATAAATACAATAGATTCCAGTTTTTAGTGCAGAAGTCAAGCTTGGAAATTACCTCCCATTGTTGATACGAGTTTCTTGAAAGAAAGCTCAGTTCTTGTTGCTGCAGGATATCAGTGCTTGATAATTCCTCCATCAAAGGAGATAAGGGTTACTTGGTTAGGCATTCCATAAATGCTTTTTTTTGCCCAAGGCCAAAACCTATTAATTTTATCTTGTCTGGGGGGGGTATCACTTTCAGCTCAGGGTAAGGAGAATATTGGATTCAGTCCCTTGCTCCTGACTATTAAGATGACTTTGCAGATTGCGACTTAATTAACCCACAGAGAGGACAGAGATGTCAGATATACATAGGCAGACTGAAGGTGAAATTGTAGTGATCCCACTTCCTCCCGTGGGCTGTTTACATCTTTCTGGTATTTAAAGAGCTGGAGTGTTTCCTCAGGGGAGGACTGAGGTCAGGCCACAGTAGGTGTCTCTAAACCTCCTCTGTCAGGCATTGGCCGGGTGCTGTTGTGGAGCATGAGCGTGTCTGTGTGGCCTCTGGAGCAGCCCAGGGATGACCATGAGAACCTGTTGTAGAAATGGGCATGAGCAGTCAAGAATGAGAGCACTGCCTGCCTACGCTCTGCCCCGTTTGGAACTCAGATTCTGAAGCCTGGGCTTGGTACTGTCTATTCCCCTTCACCATGCCTTGGGCCGAAAGAGCATTTATGGAATGCCTAACCAAATAAATGGCAAGCCAGACCTTTCAATAAGATAGGTAGCATTTTCTTATTGAGAAAGAATGTTTCTTATCTGCTGGTAGTACCATCCCAACTACTTATTGTGGGTGCAGTGTTGGGGTACATCTCTGCACCTCTAGCTGACCTTGGAAATTCATATGAAGGTGGGGATAAAGAGGGTTTGAGAGCTTACTGAGAGATTGTACTCGAATATTGTCATTTTCCTGTATTTGAAACAGTCATAAAGGCTTTCTTTGTTTTTAAAGAAGGAAAGCTGTAAACTCCTGCTTCTCCAAGAGGTTACATCAGGAAATCACCTTGACTCTCATGAAGGCCAGCAAGTGTTTAGAAGTTATTAGATAAAAAGCCACTGAATATCAGCTCTTTTCTGAACAGCTGAAGTGTTAAGGCTCAGGATTCTTTGGTACTGTTTCTGAAGGTTCTGGTTGTAAATGACTCATCCTGTCTTCTTTTGTCCTCTTTTGTGCTGGAAAAACATGTCTCCTGTATGCTGTGCTCCAGTGTGTGTCTTTGTGTCCTTGTCACACACTGACTGTATGTTTCTCAGTCGTGTACAGTAGAATACACAGTTTCTGGGCTGCTTCAGTGACTGTTTCCCTGCACTCTCTGTCTTGACAGTAGCAATTGTAGGCCAAGGCTGGAACTTACTTGAAACTCTGGAGCACGCACAGTATGACCAGGGTTTTTTCAGTGTTGTACTGCCCAATCCCTAACTTGTGTGTGTTGACCAGATGCCATGGTGATACTCAGGGCTTTAAATCTTGACTAGACATGGGCATCTTTTCATAAGAAGAGAAAGGATCATATCTTTGCTTGATACTGTCTCAGTCTCCTTGGCAATTTTGAGCCCCTGATCTTAAAAAGAAAAGAACAAGCATTTCTGAGTAAACCAGTTATAAGTTCTTCTAAAAATATTTGCACAACACACAATTTTATTTAATCCTAGTTTTTGGAAAAAAACAAAATTATTTTTGCTGTTTATTTTCTTTGAAAAGAAATGTTCAGCTTGTTTAAAGTCCCTGGCAAGGAACTTTTCAGTGTGGGTTGTTAAGTTTTGGCAGAGCTATAACCATCTAAAAGCAACAGGGATATTATTGGAAAGCATTTGAAAATATTAGCCATTACTATAGTTACCAGCTCTGCCTGTATTTCTTTCTTTGGGCATGAAATTGTATCAGTGCAAGTAGTCTCGAAGGTGGGTGCACCAAGGTGGAGAGGAAGTAAAGACGTAAGCCAAGTGTCAGTGAGCAGTGCAGGGTGAAGCACAGGTCACAGTGGTCCTTGGGTTCAGAGGAGATTCCCGAGGTATCAAGTTCCTGGGTGCTTCTGCTGTTGGGGCCATGCACCTCACAGCTCTTGGTAGCACAGTTCCAAGTGTAACACACATAATTAAACCCCTGGAGGGGAAAAAACCCCCAAACACATGTTATTGAATTTCAAATTTATTAGAATTAAAGGAATTAATTAAAGTTGTCCCAGGAGATAATAGAGAACACTGTATTCTGTGCTACCTTTTTTGTGAGCAACATCGTGGATAAAAAGAAATACACGCAGTTGAAAGAGAGGACTAATGAGTAAGTGTTTATTGCACAGATATATTCTGGCTATGTTAGCTGCTGTTTCAAGATCAGACATCTGTCCTTAAAATATTTTGCTGCTTGGAGGTTTTTTTCTTTACCTTGAAATAAAGCCAAGTTTTTCCTTCATAAAGGAGAGCACTTGAATAAACACAACCTTAGTATAAAGCCAGTTGGGACTAGTCTGTTGGCAAGGGCTAGAGTTCTTTTCACATAGGGAATTATTAGGAAGACAGTGAATCTAACTTCTCCCCTCTCAAGGGTCCCTCACATAGTCTCTATTCTTGACTGCTGTATTATTAAGCAGCATGGAACAGTCAGAAGTTTACAGGAATATTACACTGGGACACTTTTATATATTGTCTCTTATTTTTCAGAAAATACTAAATATTTCTTCATTTTGACTTTGAAATTGCAAAAGGTGCAAGTATTTGTTAACTATGGTATACCCATAGGGACATTTATTTACACATACCAAGCAGGTAAAACTTGTAAATCTGTTACAGAACAAAGACAGCTGAGAATTCTTGTGTGGCTTAGAAAGGTTTATGTATTCTGGGGAGCAGTGTTGGGATGCAGTGGTACTTAACTATGAACTGGATTCTGCAGAAGTTGGCACATACTTCTTTTCCTTACAAAATTGCTTCTAAGAGTTGCATTTTCTGTGTGTTAGACCAGGTCACAAGAATTGCAATGCTAGTAATGTCTGAAATCAGTTAGTAACTTCCAGTTTCCTTTGTCCTCATTTATATAAAATGATTCTTCACTGAGACCTCTTGCTTTCTAAGTTTGGGGAGGTGAGGGAGTATATACATAATACAAAAACTCTACCCTTTTTGGTATCATGAGAAAAAGCACTTGGAAATAAAACCCCCAAGATTCAAGTAGACAAAATTAACTTCTGCATTTCAATTATCTTTTGTCATTCACCCAGTCAGAAATAAAACTTGCTACACAATCCCTTCTTATGTAATCAGTGAGACACAGAATGACAACTGTAGTATCTCTGTTTTTCAACCTTTATGTTTGAAATGTTTCAACCTTACGTTTGAAAAGAAAATGCTGTTGTCAAAATTCTTTTTCAAGTATTAGGAGAAACAATTTTTTTTTTTTAATATTCTGATCTCTAATTCATCTTTGCTGAAAAAATCTGAACACTTGACCCATTTTTAGATGATTACTCAGAACTTTTTCCTTTTCCCTCTCCAGTATATCAGTCCAGGAAACAGAAATGCCTAAAAGACACAGAACCATGAATTCTCATCTTTTGGAGCTGGGGGAATGTAAGGGCTGGAAGCTGACAGATGACAGATGTGCCTCAGAGTCCATTTCATCACATTAAGAACACAGTCAGTCCCCTCTGTCTCCCCCTGTATAACGTACATCCCTCTCTGGGAAGATAACCTGGCTCAGACTTTGATGCTTCTTTCTTATTTATTCTCTGATATAAATAAACATGTGCAGACAAAACTGCAGTGGCCAAATAAATGGATGAGTTCCTTGTGTGAATGCCCTGTGCGGTCTGGATGCAGCTCCAGGAGCAGGCAGTGGTCGTGGTGCAGTTGTAGGTACTCGTAGTATGAACCCCGGTATGTAAAGTGTTTACAGGAACCATCATCAAATTAAACTTGTTTAAATCCTAGTGGCAAGATTTTTGTTCAAGTAGTAGTGAAGGTACAAATGGCAGAGCAAATACAAGGTGGCTATGTGGTGACTGTGGGCAACGCAGAAAAAAGTAACATTCCTGAAGTCTGATCTTCGTTGCATATATATCCATTTTCTAGTCATCTAGGAGACACTGTATTACATTCCTTGTAGCTGTTTTCCTGCTTTACAAGGGGGCATCTTTGTGTTTGAAATTCAGATGATATTTGACATAACAAAATTTAAACTCGGTTTTTTGTATTTGAACAGCTGTCAAGTCTACAGTAAGGAGATTCTCAGTAATTTTCAGATCCCCTTGATTTATCTAGCATGATTCTCTCACCCTTTCACTGACAACCAAAGGAAAGCCAAAGGATATCAAATTTGAGGTAGCATTTGTGATTGTTTTTGCTATAGCACAAAAACTGTTTGAAGAGCTTGTTGAATCTAACTGCAACTCTTTGAACTTTAGTGCTCTGGGGAAAGTTACATTGGCTATCTCAAAACCCAGGAAAGAACCCAAGTGTTGTGGTTGTGACTTTCACAGGGGATTCCAAAAGGGATGACGCTCTGGAGAAAAATTTCACCTTTTAAAACTGCTTGCAGTTTTCATTATCTATTTTGACCTGTCAAGATGTCCAAAAAAAGAAGAAAAAAGATGTTGAGAAATAGTTCCAGTGAGACAGGGAAACAGTGTTTGAGATCAAGAACTCTTAAGTGATTTGAAGAAAGATAGTAGCAGAAGGAGTTGCCTTCTCTAAACATTTTAGAGCAAACAATATAGTAAAGAATGGTATGAGGGAAAGCAGTGGGCTGAACTCAGAAATGATTGGGTCAGTTGTGAAAGTGGTGCAATTGCATTTGTTTGCAAGCATACTAGAGTTTTGCTTAGCCTGCCAAATTTAACCAGACCTTTAATGAGTTCCATCCTGAGAAAACACTGTGAATGTGGTTGTGGCTCTATCTGCACAGAGCCTATAATGATATTTAAACCAAGACTGAACTTTTAAAAAATGTGCATTCCTAAAAAAACATCTTAAAAGCAATTAGCTTTTTTAAAACTATTAGATGTAATGGCCTCCTGCACAGGCACAAGATTAGAAAAGGAAGAGAATGAATCTGTTGAAATGAACATAATGACACATACCAAAAGAAGTTAGGAATGAAGAAAGCAGTGAAAACCAGAGCAGGTTGTTCTGTCTGTGTTTCTGGGTGTGTGTATGTATAGATGGGACAAACACAGGTGTGGCACGTGTGCATCTCAAATGTGTGGCCTCCCCAGCTCAGGTGGGACCGTTCAGAAGTATGGGAGGTGCAGTTAAGCCAACGAAGATGACAAGGGAATGGAATAACGTATCAGGATTCCATAGGCTGAACATTTCAGTCTGAAAAAAACGTAACTTGGGTGAGAATGATTGAGTGAAGTGCATAAAACTTGAGAGTTCATGGAGAATGTGAAGAGGAAATGATTGTCATTGTCTGTCTCAGTACAAGATCTCCGAATTACTGGCAGAAATTACCCAGTGCTATTCTCAAACGAAGATGATGTGGCATGTAGTGCAACTGACTGACATAGGAATTAGACCTGCTAAATTTCAGGAAGCTAAGCATATTCAATAAAGGACTACTAAATGATAGAAAGACATTATATTTGACTGAGGAAGTCTTTGTGCCTCAAAGTAAAAATGCAGCCTTGAAACATATTCTGACAAAATAGCATACATTTTTCCTGGCTTTGGAATCACTCTTATGCATCCATTGTTGATGCCTTTGAATAACGGACCTTTGATGTGACTTGCAAGGACTTCATGTTTCTGTGTTCTTGTAGTATAGTGGGAGAGTTTTGGTGATTGACTCTAATCATTCAAAGGGCCTGATCATTCCCTGCCTTGACATTCTTCTGAAGCTCTTTGTACTTGGGGTTTTTTTTGCTAACCTGAGTATCTTCACATTAGCAAGAAAATAGTAAGGGCCAGGAATTTCTAGTGCAAATCAAGGATGAAGTCATTATTGACACGATGGTGAAGTTGAATATACTCTTCTGAGGAGGGCACTAGGCCCCATTTTTTTCCTTATTTGTAAGCCAATCAAAATAGAGAAATGCATACAATTTTCCATTACTCAGGGACCTTGTCACTGATGGTTTCCACATCTTCTCTCTGATTAACAGAAATAAAAAATACTTAAAGGACTGCAGCATTGAAATATGTCGAGATACTATTGCTTATACCTGACCATATGTCTTGATCCAGCAAGTATTAAGAAACTGCTAAAATACAGAAAAATGTTGAAAATTTTCAAAGGGAATTTGTTCTAGATCTTTAGTGATAGAAAAGTCAAATCACTGTGAATTCTGGTATTTTCATGTCTACTTTGAGATGTTTAAAAAATTAAGTAGCAACTTTTAAAAATCCTTAGGTTTCAAAAATACCTCTTTTGTAATACAAGTTGCTAAATCTAACCTCTATGCAAGCCTCATGCAGTCATATACACAGGTAGCTGAGGAAGAAACTTGGAACATTCAGTGGCATTATCTAGAGAAAGACCATTCTTAAGTTTTGATTTTGTGTGAGAAACTGCTTCACTCTTGTCTGAATAGGTTTAGAAGCCTAGAAAAGGGATTTTGGTCTACAATTCTGAGTGACAGGAAAATAAGCATCCTAAGAATTGAACTTTATCAAAGAGTAGAATAGACAAATTATAAAGAACCAAACTCCCTTGATTCTGGCTGCAAAAATGTCACTCAAAACATAAATTTCATTATTTGATAGTGTTTGAGCAGGACAAACGATGTAAACTGATTAGTGCCATGTAAGAAGTCTATTAAAAAAAGTGAAAAGGAGGGCTTGTTTTTATCTAAAAACACGCTGTTCTATGTAACTATTATCTTTATATGAATCATACTCATTGTCATAGGAAGAGGGATAATTTTAGTTAAGTGTTTTTCCAGAACGTTATTTTGCCCATCTTCACACAAGCTCTACAAGTAGGGGTGGGGTGCTGGTGTTCTCTCGTTCCATGTCTGTCACCACAAACTCCCACTGTAAAAAGGAAACTTCTCTCTCTGCAAATAATTTCTCACAAGTAGGTGAAGATCATATAGTAGAGAAAACTACTATATGTATACATCTGTATACATATCCCACTGCAGTACAAACCAGATGTATTTAGAACAGTGTTTTATTGTGCTTCATAGACAGGGGTTTACTTGGGTAAAACTCCTTTAAACCAAGGAACAGTAAAACAGAGTGAAGAATGTGAGCCAAGGGAATCTACTTCATATCTTGGTTGCAAGATTATCAAGGAAGAGCTTGAACAGGTAATGGAGCACCTCCTGGAAATACTGTTCCACATGAGAGTAAATGTATTTTTATTTTTTTAATCAGAAGGGATGTTTCTGAACAATCAGCATAGGACTTGGCACAAACCTTCCATCAACACTGTGTTCAGAACCAAGCATTAGTTAAATCCAGTCCTTGCTGGCTGAAGAGCAAAGGATTATCTCTTTTAAGATAAATCTAAAAAGCCTGATAAATACTTAGGGCCACATGAGATCCTGAAGAGAAGTGATCTGCAGCTGTGTGGAGTCTTCCACAAAGAAATTTTCACAGGTATTTGTTATATTCATAGGAAATGGGTGTTCCTGTTTCTGCCAGTTGTGATGCAGTCAGTCACACACTTGGAAGGAGCTTTATGTGCCATCACATCTTCTGCTCTTGTGGTCTTCTTCCTCTTGGATTTGCACATTTCCTCCCCCTACAGCACTGATGTACAGCCAGAAATCCAGATGCCTGAATATTAAATGGACTTTGTACTTAACTCATGTCACAGGGCTAGGGTGCACTGCCTCCCTTCCTAAATTCTGGTCAACAGGAGTATGTAAAACTCCAGAATTTTTAGATTCCATGTTTCGCAGGGCATTTGCAAAACACTCCTCCCCTGTCCCCAACTATACGTTTTGAGGGCTATTATTTTCTATAGGACAGGCATAACTTTAGTATTTCAGTACTGCAAGCTCAAATAGAGCTTTGGAAGAATAAAACTAAAAAGTAGAAAACCTGAACCTGTAAGTTTGAAAGACTTCTTTGCAAGTATTTGCAAGTATGCAGTTACAGCTGCATACAGTGAGAAGAGAAAGCATTTGTTTTTGTGTAAATACATAAATTGTGTTTATTTGGGTGAACCACCCCATGCTGCTTAAATGGGTATTAATTGGGGTGATACTGTGTAGCTGTTCAGCATCGAGGATGGAGAAAATAGTGTTGAGGCTTCCACACAGGCTGTGCCATTGGAGTTGTCACCTGCACTGTGGAGTGGCTGCTCTGCCACTTCTGATTTTTCAGAAGAAACAGATTGTATTTTTGCATCATTCAAATAGAAAAATGGACTGGCATCTTTTCCATCTCCTGTTCCTAAAGGGCAGGACAAAAACAGCATCAAAGAGGTCACCATGCCATAGAACTTCTCTTGAAACCATTAAATACTTGCTGTGGAAGCAGTGATTCATTGCTGTGTGGGAGACGTGAGTGCTCAGGAGGCTGTTCTGAACATCAGTCATAACTGAAACTATTTGTGTTCTTCACTCTCTTCCTCCGGTTGGCTTCAAATGTTATTACTGTTTGTTTATGCTCTTTATGACATTCGTGAACCAGAAAATAATAATGGTAGGTATTGTAAAAGCTCAGGAAAGAATTAAAATGCAGAATTTTGGGGTCAGCAGGGAGTCAGTGTGTGGTGTTGGGGAAACAGCTCTAACTTTGGTTAGGTTATATCGGGTTTTACACTTGTTCTCTGAAGTACCACTGTTTTGAAGGGAATTGTGGAAACCTTTCATTTAGTCCTGAAATGGGCATGGTACTGCTTGCCAACAATTACACTGAAATATGATCAGGGTGGTGCTGACACGCATTAGCTTTAGCCACTTAGATAAGAGGTATTTTAAAAAGACATAGAGTTAACATCAACTACATGAATTGTATTATTTTGTTTAACTGTTTCTTGTCATTGCCAACAAGGTCAGTTTAGGCTAGATTTGGAGAATGATTTCATGAATTTTCAGACTGCACTGTTACTGAATTCAGTACATCTGTATATCCAAGCCCTGTGCATTTTTGAAGGCTTTAGCCTTATCATCCACATCATAAATAAGCACTTTGTATACAAATTCTAGGAAAGAAGATACCCTTCTTAAAGAACTGTATTGTGTGGAGTTGGTATCTGACCTTAGATATTGAAATGGTTTTCTGCTTTTCTAGAGTTGTATAAATAGAAGCATAGAGTTTGCTTACTCTTGCTGAATCTGGGATATCAAGTAATCTGGCATATTTGCAGTGGATCAGTATATACAAGCAGATGTGAGTGCTTTGTTAATATGTGATTTAGGAGTATTTATTTCAGTTTAGATTTAGTCTGCTTTTGGACTAGAGTACCTTTACCGTCCTTGCAGTTTTAAATTGTCTAAAGTGAAAAAGCAATTAGAGCATTTTAGAGGTGCATATATTATTTGAACCTGTTCTACCTCTTGAGCATTAAAACTTTCAGCGTATGGAGCTTCTAGCTGCAAATTTAATGTTCAGATAACAAAAAATAATAGTCAAACTTTCAATCTGAGATACCTTTGGTGTTTTTTTTCTACCCCAGTATTTCCATTCTTAGTGAATATGAGCAATATGATTAGCTTGAAAGTACAGAAACTCAAAACTGAAGCCCCAGGACACTGGATGTGCTTGTGAGTGGTCTAGCAGCAGGTATGTATGGGAACACCCTGGCCCAGGATCCAGGCATGGTGGAACTACTCTCCTTGTGTAGGGTCATGTGCCCGTGGTTGGATTCAGTGCCCAGAGGCTCCTGGGCGTAGGTAAGACAGATTCCTCCTAACCCAGGCAGAAATGAGAGCTGCTGATTGAACTGTACGGGATCAAATGGGGACACGCCCACCAGCCCTGCACTCACCTTCTAGGCGTGTTTGCCAATGGAATGTACATACTAGGATAAAGCATCTTCATCTTTTTCACTCGTAAATGCTTCTAACACAGCCACTTCAAAACACTTGAGTAAACTCCTTTAATAAGCTCTCTGTAGAGTGGGGTCTCAATGCTGAATATCTCTCCTGACTTTGATAGGTGACAGCCAGCAGTGGTCTGTTTGTATTTCAGGTCTTTGTTGCTGCAGCATTGCTGGAGGTTTAGGTAGATTTCATAGACCTTACACTGGGTTTGTGTATGGGAGAGCTACAAGTCCCATTTATGGTATCTTTCCTTAAAACAACAGGTGAGAAGTTGTTTTCCTATTTGGCAGAGGTGTCAGTGTTAGATGCATACTTTAGATTGTTTAATCCTTTTTTATTAGCTGTTACTAGTTGATATCTCTAAGACCATCTTTTCACATGATTACTTTTCCTGGATGGCTTCACTTGTTCCATTGTAACAAGAATAAAACCTTTTTTCTCTCAGGTAATTTTCTAGCCAATAGGAAACTATTGAATAGCTTAGTGAAAGAGTCTTTATTTGTCTTCATGTGAGTAGCTTTTTTTCACTAAACTGGTGCATATTTACATGCTATAAATGTAATTTGAATTCTTCAGGCTATCAAAAATGAATAGCTTGCTTCTTCTTACTGTCTGAAACTTATCTGGCTAAGTGAAGTTCAGCATAAAGCACAAATACGTAATGAAACCAGCTATTGTGCAGGTAAGAAAGTCTGTGATTAATTAAGTGGACTACATCTGGATGTGACCACAATCTAATTGTGAGGGGCTGTAAATAGCATCAAAGATTTGCGAGCGTTAGGTCTGTGGACAGCAGGAAATATTTGAAAGCTAAAGCAGGATCAAATGTTTGGGTAAAAATTATGGTTATAGCTAACCACAAATCAAGTGAGAGCCATTAGAATGTTGTTTGTTATCCTGTGGTTGAATGTAAATTCTCAACATTGCTCCTTTGATTTGTAGAGCAAATGAGGGTTAGGCTGCAACCTTGAAGACATGTGAGACACTGAAGTGAGACAAGCGGGCTCTGCTGGCTTTGTTGTGCTCTGCCTTTGGAGGTTTTCTGAAGGTACCTCTTGCTCGAGTATAGCCATGGCTTCTCACTGTGTTGAGTTGGTTTCCACTGAAGAACATCCACCACTGAACCTTGCACTGATGTCTGTACAGTGAAGTGCTTCAAACACAGGCTGCGTGCTGGCATTCACCTTCTGTTCTATTGAAATGGCACGTGCTGGCTATTACCCTCTAGCAGTCATAACATCTTCACTAGTGTCTTATTTAATATTCTTCACAGACAGAGAGCAATCAAGGGAATTATGTTTATCTAACTGTAGGAGTTAAATCTCTAAGATCATATATGAAAGTCAAAGATTTTAACAGTGGCCAGAGAAAGGTAGTAGTATTATGCTCAGCTTCTTCACACATTGGGGAGAGAGCCATCCAGCCAATCTCTAGGCAGACTCTTACACTTTGGAGGGAAAAACCAGAAAAACTAGTGTCCTTCCTAGTGGAGAGGAGAGAGATTTATCAAAGGCAAGAAACAAAAGTTGGGGTGAAAATATCAGAAACTGACTGACTGGGAAAGGACTCTAAGTCCACTAATGCAAACTGTAATTCCAAAAGACGAGGAGCCAGAGCTTTCAGATGCCAAAGCAATGTGTGCTTCCTTGTTCCTAATCTGCTGTACCTCCTGCCTGGAGGCAAAGGATTACATGAGCAGCATGTCTGTGAGTTGCCTGCTTACCTGATTGTCAGCTTTCCCAGTCTGAATTTCTCCAGTGTGGCTTTAACAATACTGAGGGAGACTCTGAAGGCCTTGTTAAAGTCAAGGCACAGAACATCCCTTCCTCACCATTCATGTGCTGAACTTGTCATTGAAAATAGCTTGTTCAGGCACAGCTTGACCTTGGTATATCCATGATGGTTGATCCCAGTCTTCTTTTTCGTTTTTTTTTGTCCTTCCTATGTTTGGAAATAACTTCCATGAGGATTGGCTCTGCAGTCTTTCTGAGGGCTGTTAGGGTGACCACCCTGCAACTGAGCCTCAGGTTATCCTTGCCCTTAATGAAGATAGATGTGGCAGTTGCATTTTAGGCATCACCCCCAATCACCATGGTCCCAAAGATTTGTGTACATAAAATTTTCTCAGGTGCTTCCTGACTTGGTCTTTCTCATTTCCACGGACTCAGTGGGAGTGATTTAGTTTTACACAAAAATTCACGTGAATGGGGAGAAAAACCCCCATACTTCTGTTTGACACACTTAAATCCAAAAGTCTTTTAATTTTGTTAGTAAATTTTGCATTGTGAAGACTGTGGAATTGATATAATTCGGCCCTGTGAAATCCATAAAGAGGCTGACTTCTGTGACTTGGCAAAATTCCAGTTGATGTCACCTTTGAAGTCAATGAGGGTTTCTTTGGAGGAGAGACATCAGGATTTGGATTAAAATATTTATTTATGATTGATAAATGAAGTCCACCTGGTCACCAGACAAGGAGACCATGTGATGCAAGAAGAAACAGTTTGAGATTTCTTTTTCATTTCAGTTTAGTAGAACAATTTTATTTCATTCCAAAGCAAAATAAATCCTTGGATTGACTGATAAATTTTAAAGAATGTATTACTAGTAACAACGTAGCAGTTGTTACTCATGTGGTAAAGGCTAATTTGAAAAGAAGTGCGATATAAACTTTGTGTTTAGGGGTAAGAAATTAAATTTTTTATTGTTTTGCAGAGACCTACATTTTGATTTCACAAGGATTGTAAGTGCCACCTTGTGGACATCATTATTCTTTTTATGTATCTCATTATGGGACACAGTGGTGAAGTAGAATAATAAAATTTAGTTTTAAAATCTGTGACAGAAATTAGTTATGTTTTCTTTAAGGATTGGGAGGTTTTGATTGATTTTCCGGTATTGCTATTGATGTGCCGAAGTTGAAGAACACACTACTGCTGGCTTCAATGACTGTAAATAAAGCCAAACTTTAGTTGTCTTACTGTGAAGTCCTACTACTTTATGATTTTTGTAGTTTCTTGCTGGAATTCCTTTGTTGATCACTCTCACATCTTTCTCCTGAGTAAGCCATCAATGGAATACCATAGGAGTGAAGCCCCAGATGTCTCGTATTCCGAGAAGCTCACTATGTTGTAACCCCCAGTGTCCTTGTGTAAAAGTGGCTGGATAAAATGGTTCATGCAATGTCATGAAGTAGCCTATGTAATTTTTGGGGGGTGTGTGGGTTGCAGGGGTTTCTTTCTTGTACATCCTGGTGCTTGGTAGATCAGCTGTGCCGTGTTTTTAAAGGGTTTAGGGGAATGTCTTGTCTCCAGTGCATAAGTACAATGATGCCTGTTAACAGCAAGCCCCGAGTTGGGCATTTCTATGCTTTTCACAAGTAAAACCAAATTTTATTCTGAGGAATACAGAGTTCCAAATTATATGCAGCTGATTTTCTGCTCGTTAATAACTTAAAGGTATTGTCATGAGATTCAAGGTATGTTAAATATCTGCTGCTTATCTTAAAGCCGTCTCCTAAGGATCTGAAGCTTCCTCACTAGCCAAGTCAAATTCAAGCCTGTACTCCAGAAGGAAATCGAGTGTGGTTTGTCTGTATGCTGCTTAGCTGCCAGCCAGTCACAAATTCCTACTTATCTCCTGGCTATACTTAGGCCATAACCAGTATCAAAATTCCGGGACATCAAATCTCTTCCTTGGCTTGCTATTGAAATGTTTTCTATGTTGTTACGAAATAGAAGCTGATTTATCTCACATAAGTTGTTCTTTAAACTGTTAGAAGAAATGGACAGCAGTGTTGTTTTTGCAAAAACACAGTTATATCCCTGGTCATCCAGGATTCCATTGGCATCTCAGCTTAGGGAAGCTGTTTAAGGAATGTACAAATCAAGATCAGGTTGGCTGTGGCTCGGAGCAACCTGGTCTAGTGGAAAGTGTCCCTGCCCATGGCAGAGGGGCTGGAACTGGATCATCTTCAAGGTACCCTTCCAACCCAATGATTCTAGGAAATTATTTTGTTTTAAACTATCCTGTCCAGGTATGTGTTACTGAGTGGGTTGAAGATTTTCTACTCGATGAACAGGTGGATTTCTTCTAGAAGTGTCTAGATGCAGTATAAAGATTTCTCAGACACCTCTTTTGGTGAGAATACGCTGAGTACTCAGTTTTAGAGGAAATTAGGACTGGACTATAGATTAAGTAGTTCTGCTCTTGTAAAAAGCCTGTTTTGGATCATCAAAAAATCATAGCTGTCCACCTCTTTTCTGAGCAGCAGCTGTGTGAACTATATGGTTCAGAGGTTCTTTTCTTTCACCTGAGGAGTGTGCAATCAGCACAATCAATTACTACTGCTCGTGGTGTGTTCTTGGGTTTTGGCTGGCAGGATGTAAAAACCTGTTGGCTAACTCAAAAACACTGAGTCTGCGAATGCTTTGGTTTTTGTTGCCTTTTTCCATACAGAAGACATTGCTGAAATGCTAATTCACAAAATCCTTTCAGGATTGATTATTCTGTGAAAGTGATACTATTCTCAGTTGTTATGTCCAAAGGCTGCAGTTGTAAGATCTTGGAAAAAGAAATCTTACTTTATTTTGCAGAGCATTGGCTGTGACGACTATCTGGGTTCTGACAAGGTGATTGACAAGTGTGGAATATGTGGAGGGGACAACACTGCTTGCAAGGTTGTGTCTGGAGTTTTCAAACACACGCTAACAAATCTTGGCTACCACAAGATAGTGGAAATTCCTGAAGGAGCTACTAAAATCAACATTACTGAGATGTCAAAGAGCAACAACTATTTGGGTAAGTTGCATCTCAGTGAACGAAGAATGCTTTGTGTGCTAGTGCAACGGGGTGGAGGTTATGCCAGGAAAGGTCTTCTGAGCAGGGTGAAATCGATGTCAAGAAGAAGAGAGGAAAGAGAAAAAATCATTAAACAGGTGTTTTGATCAGAGCTAACTGGCTGTTTATAATTCTAGATTGATTTTGCATGATGAGCACTGTAGACCTGTTACTATCTATTTCCCTGTCTGACTTGGCTTTAGTGTCTCCTATTAGTTGGTTCCACTGTGATGTTTCCCTTTCCCACATCATTAACCTCCTCTGATCAGTCAAAAATCCAGCCAAGCGGATACTTGTTAATATAAAAGACTGCTTGAGGAGAAAAGAACATCTTCTGATTGCCAAAAAGTTTCAGTTCTTTTAAAGTGAAAGTATATAAAAATTTTATTAAGATAATTTGATATTGAAGACGTATTCACGGAATCCAGGGTCATTTTTACAGTTGTTTATTCTGAAGCAGGTCCTTAATTCAAAACCATGGAGGATCTTGGAATATTTATAGTAACACAACATCTTAAGGTATACTTCTAGCTATGTATAGTGGGTTGCAAATTAGGGAATATGTGGAATTTATACCAGATCTACGCCAGTCTTGAGTGCATTTCTGAACTGTGGCATTCCCCACTGTAACCTGTCGTGTTCCCAGGTTACAAAGCCCTTAGTTTGTCTACATTTTGTGCATGTTTTGTAGGCAATTCTTAAGAGTGGACTGGAGAGAGAAGAGTTAGTTATGATTTACAAAACCTGCCTCTCACCTTTCTCTTCACCTGTTAGACCATCCTTAGATTGGAGCTACCTGAGGCTATCCTTGCTAGCTTGGTGTGGTTATTGCTAGAGCTATGTAGCTGTACTGGAAGTTCCAAACCACAGTCCTCTTGTTGGACAGCTGCTTTATCTCCCTTCTGGTGGGTAAAGCATCTCAGCTGCTGCTCAGGTACAGGAAAGGAAGGTGCTCATTGTGGAATTGCTTCTACCCTCT